>NW_019416579.1:115598-175349 GCF_000390285.2 Anoplophora glabripennis | reverse complement strand
AATAATAATGATATTTAAAGAATAATTCAATATATAAGTACCCACCACTTTCTTATATACGTTTTTATTATTTTTATTTTTGTCATGTGGCTTCTCAGTCAAAAAAAATCGGAAGATCATTGTCTAATTTGATTAGCAAATTATAAAATTGGCAGTAACTTACTTTCTAACAACTTCTATAAAAACGGTCATAACTCTAATCCAGCATCTTGTTATAATACTAGTTTACACTTTTATTACCTTAAAAGGGATAACCCTTAATATTCATGCAGTTTGTGACAGATATGATGGTATCCAACAAACTTTCAAGTACCAAATAACTGTGATAAACAAGAAAATGGAATGTCAGATCTTATTAAAATGAAGGACTCCGGAAAAGTTTATGTAAAATGTTTTATAACTTCTGTGCCATTCTCCATTTCTTCTTTTTTTTTTAGTGAATGACGTATATACTCTTTGGCTTAAGTCCTTGATGCATACACTTGCGAAAACTCGCAAACATATTTATTTATTGTGAAAAACACACATTAAAAACGATTAATTACCTAAATAAATATATCTTTCGGTTCTTATAGATATACGCACTGAAAAAAATCCACCAAGTGAGGGGCTGCCACAAGTAAGTACGTTTTACTGAAACGTGTTTGCTACCACAACAAAAAAAGTCTTGTGGCTATATGATAGTTCAGTTGGAATTTTATATTAGTCGACTGTCTATCTGTCCCAAGTGAGTTGCTTTGCTGGGGTAAGTGGATGTACTTTTTTAGAATTGATCCAATTGGGGTTAGTGAATCCTTATTTGGAGCAAATTAGGGCGCACTTACTGTAACTGAGGCCTCACTTAATAATTTCCAGAATAAACCGGAATTCGGCTCAGTGCGCATGCGCAATTACGCGTGCCTTATGCTGACCATGGTTTCGTCCATAGAGAAGTTAGACGTTTCGCCATTTTGCTGTAACACGTAACACGGGATATACGTTCGTCAATCGTTGGGTTCTTTATAATAAATAGATGTTTTGTGATCGAATGTTGAGTCAGTTTTCAGTTGTCTAACAACCGCCAGAAACTTTTCAATTTGGGTATTTGCGTAGGTATGCAATAGTACTTATATGCATGCATGATTACATGCACACAATACAGGCTGAATACAAATTCTTACTTCTCGAATGGGGATTTCAAGATTATTTATGCTTGTTTGAATATATGTACAACATTTTTTGTTGCATTGTATGGTGCCCGAAGAGTCAGGAGAGCCAACAACACCGAAAAATAGTAAATACGGAGTTGATTCACTTGGAGTTAATGAGTTGACTCTATTAGGGTTAATGAGTTTACTCGCTTGGGGTTAATGAGTTGACTCGTTTGGGGTTAATGAGTTGAGTCGTTTGGGGTTAATGAGTTGACTTGCTTGGGGTAGCAAAGAGATTATAGCAAAACTGTCTACCTACTGCAAGTGAGTTCCTCCTAGCAAAGCAGTTTTTCTTGTGGTAAGAAGGCAACTCACTTGGCGCCTATTTAATGGAGATATTTTACTACGGTTAATAGATTTTTACTAACCATAGCAAAGAAATTCTCTCAGTGCAGGACTCGATTCTCGAAAAAGATTTAAATGTGAAAACCTCATATTAATATCGCGAATCGTTTAAAAGGTACATATAGCTCTTTACGATATCGATTAACTTTATTGTTTTAGAAAAATTTTTAGTTTCATTTAAAATAAGTTTTATAGTAATTTTTCTGTTATAACCCAAACACAACTTTTTTCTGTCTGCCCGAGAATACGTAAGATGCGAAGAGAAATCCTCCGAACATTGCCTTGTGCATACTGTTTTCTTTTTCCTATTAGTTTATAAACCAACTTTCGACTGTTCTTTGCAACATAATAACACAAGTTAACACGTCACCTGAACAGAAGATATAAGCATATTTATTGAATGTCCGAGTTCGCCACAGCTTTATTATGACAAGGGAATAAATGGATAAAACAATCCCTTATGATAATCAAGGACATTGTCTGTCATTCTCACCATATCTAATGTCTGTTTCTTCCTCTAACAGTCGTAAAATCCTTTCTTATTGCCAAGCACCTTTTTCTATCCAAATGCTTTTAATTTACAAGTCGTTTTATTAGTAATTATTTCATAACACTCCATTCAGCGAGTAAATGAAGCAACTTGGGATAGAGATAAATTTAATTAAATCCTTTAATTTTGAGTCCAAGAATGTAAGGTAGTTGGATATGAATGTACTGAGAGTATGTATAACTGTTTTAAAGATAAATACTATATATTTATCGTATATGAACTATACATTAATATGTACTTCTTTAATAAAATCTTATCTTCTTACTTTTTGGTTGCCCTTGGTGGTCTTTTAGACCACTAAGTTATGAAGTAATATACTTACGTAAGTGATCGTCAGCCTGGTGACCACCACATGTAGCCAGTATAGTTGTTTGCTACCTACGTCTCAGGATTTTTCATAAATACGCCCCCATGCTCACAGTGACCTCGCTTTGTGTAGGAATTTCTCCATATGAGAGTTCTTGTGATGGATACAATGACTGTTTTGTGGAAATTTACAGACACATGTTTCTTCTCATTGGTGTAATCCACACCATCTAATACCTCCCTGATTATGTTCCTTTTTAGGTCCTTACTAAAATGACCAGATCATCAGCATAATGCCTGAATTTCGACTACCCATGAAGATCCCTTTTTGCGGCCCTGAGTCTGACCCTTCTCTCCTGCAAAGTGGTAGTCTTTTCCAGCATTGTTCCAATGGATGGATATACAGTCAGGTCCAGGAGGCACATGTAAGATCATGAACAAAGTTCAGATCAGAGTTGTGTACATACTACTGAAATACCGATGTTGTTATTATTTTAAGAAAGGCGACATTATTTAGATTAAGCAACAAGTTATTATCATTACACTAAATGTTTATATTGTCAATTGTTGGTTACAAAGCTATTCAAACAATTAACAGGAAATTTTAAATCATTATAATATAACAAATGAGACAGTCCGCACCATCATTGTTGACATCTAATGAATTTATTAAAGAACAGGGGTCTTAATATACAGGGTGTTTCAATTAATTGACTTCCCACCTGAGTAATATCGGAATTAAAAAAAAAAATAAAAAAACCTAAGACATGCAGATTTTCTTTTCAAGGGTGACACGTGATGGCGTAAATTTTGGGGTCTTGGAAGCTACCCCTTAGGCGGGGGCGTAATATACCCTTAAACTTTAAATGGCACCCTATGTTGAGTGACACCACATTTTAAAGTTTTTTTGGTTTTGCTCATGACGACGTACGACTTTTTAAATTTTGATTTGGATATGACAATAAAATCATTACTTAAGGAATAAGACAAAATATCTATGAATGAAATAATGTTATTTTATTAAATGTTCAAATTGGCTTCCCTCGTTTCCATATAATAATAAAATCTTTGCTTCGCATTTTGAAGCATTAATTCGCCGACGAAGCTCCTCAAGTGAGTTCAGTCGTGTTGCATAAATTTTCCACTTTAAGTGTCCCCATAGAAAAAATTAAAGGCGTTAGATGCGGCGAGCTGGGAGGCCACTCAATTGAACCTCTGCGTCCTATCCAATGATGTGGAAAGTTCTGATTAAGAACCATCCTGCTGAAACCACACA
Organism: Anoplophora glabripennis; assembly: GCF_000390285.2. Classification (NCBI taxonomy): domain Eukaryota; kingdom Metazoa; phylum Arthropoda; class Insecta; order Coleoptera; family Cerambycidae; genus Anoplophora; species Anoplophora glabripennis. The sequence goes on along the minus strand of NW_019416579.1, from coordinate 171,682 downwards.
ACCTCTTCTGGCAAAGGGTTGTCATTATCAAATTTCCAATTTCGTTTCCATTAGATTCAGATACATGTTTCCATCCAGATTTCTCGGTAGGAAGAAAAGACCTATGAGGTAGTCTTCTAGCCCGCCCAAACATTCAATTTCCTCGGATGCTGCGTATGAGATTCATGCAAAATGCGTGGATTTTCATCACTCCAGATAAAATTATGGAGGTTGACTCGACTATCCAGTTGGAACGTACATTCATCGGAAAAACAGATTGGGTTCCAAAAATTTGGATTCCTTGGAGCACGATCACTCATTTCTTCACAGAACTGCAAGCGATCAGGATCGTCTTCATTAATTTCTTGTACCAAATTAATTTTGTTTGGGTGATACTTATGAATTTTTAAGATTCGGCGGCAACTAGGTACAGAAATTCCTGAGATACTTGCAAGTGTCCTGAGACTCAAACTTGGTTCCATTGCAATATGACACAGTACAGCTACCTGATTACCCTAATTACGTACGACCTGTTCACGTTGATTGCAACCGATCCAGTTTAAAAATTTATGCACTAAATCCACGACGTACCGATGCGAAGTGTTTTTGTCAAGATGACGCTCATTAAAAATCTGTGATGCCTGCTCTTAAAACACAAATTTTAGAGTTATTATAAACTTTAAATTATTATTAGTTATAGTGGTTTTTTACACCTTACTTTTTACCACTTTTGAGAATAGCTATAAGTTGGCCATACCTCAATGCATTTAGAATTATCAATTTTTTTAATAGATACTTGTGGCTGAGCAGGCATAATCTTTTAGAAGAAAATCTGGTAATTTATACAGACCCATTGTTATTTTTTGTTTTAAGCTTTTTTAGGACTTTAAGGGAGATTAGTCCCTAATATTCAGAAGTAAACTTGTTCTGTATTCGTTTGTAATGAAATAATTAGTTTTCTTTTTATTGTCAGAATGTTTTTAAAACAATATAGCTTATAAGTTATGTCAATCTCATTTTTAAAGAAGATATTCAAATTCCTTCACATAAATGCCTAAATTTAAAGTTGTAAAATTAACACAAATTGGTCCTGTAACAAATGTATCGAAATTAAATTTATATTAACAGTGGACTGCACTCTGACAGCCACTGAAAAGCACACTGAAATTCTGCTTTGTTTTTAAACTTGTTGCTTCTGTGCATGAATAAAGCGTATATACAAACTCCAAATGAAATATCCGGAAATACATCTCCGGAGCGTAAATGTTGTCCTTGTATTGCAAGGCACGTAACCTTACACAATTTGCTTACTCGTGCCCAATACGGAATTGACGTATACACTACGGTATCTGAAAAGTGAAGCGAACTGATATAGTAGAAAACACAAAGGGTGGATATTTAACTGGATATACACAGCTGCACCTTAAGTGTAATATAAACTGAATAGCTATAGAAATTTAAAAAAAAACACAGAATTATATTAATACATTTATTTATTTAGTTTTGATAATATTGAGACCTAGTACCAGTAATCTGATGAGAGAGAGAAAGGTCAGAACTATCTGCAAAAATTAAAGTCCGCCATACATCGTAGCAATATAAATCAAATACAGAACTTTCATATATTATTACAATCCACGTGACCTTTCAGCAAACGCTACCAACATTGCACGATTGCTACTAACTAAAAACCTTTAGACCTCAGTGAACTGAAATAAATGAAATTGATTAACGTGAACTTTTAACATTAAACTTAATACATACAATTTAGTACTACATTTATAAAAAACATTTTTGTTTTTTTGGTTGAAGTATTATTATTATCATCATTATTTTCATTGAAATGTTTTTAATCTTAACAAAAGGAGAAAATTACCAAACTTCACTAGTCAATGAACTAATTGCAAATTTTTATTATGAAAACGAATGGAACAAGATGTGAACTTATAACGGTTTATTATTCATTTTATTTTATTACAGAGGTAAATAAACAAAGACAGTTAATTTCCTCTTATAGATAAAATAGCAATACAAAAAAGGTGCGGTTTACTCTATGATTACTTTACAAACCATTGCTCTGCACTGAGTACGTACAAATTTACTCTCCTGGGGATATTTTCTTACACATTTGGCAACTGTTCTGTTATATTGTTAATTTCTCAAATAACTGCCGCTTCCAATTTTTCAATGTTATGCATTGTTGTTTTAAAAATAGTATTTCTGAGATATCCAGACAAAATCTAATCTACAGGAGTTAGATCCATTTATCTCACTGGCCACAACCTTTACCTAATTAATCGATTGTCATCGTGTTTGGGCTAAAAATGGCCGTAAAATAAAGAGTCCATATCTTTCAGCGTTTAGAGTTTCATAGAAGAATATAGGCCCTATCGCCCATTTTTAAGGGATATAAACTGGTTTCTACAAATGTTTGGGGATTTTCTGCAGCCCAGATTTTATAATTTGACTATTTATATAACCATGCTTCGTCAGTAAAATAGTTCAATAAATTATTATTCATGTGTTTCTATAGGTAACTCACAGTACTTCTATAGTCTATGGCAGCGGTCTTCAAACTTTTACGACTTGTGGAATCCGTCCAACATTTCGTTTTTTTGGGGAATCCCCTACACCTAAAAAAATTTTCGAACACATTTTTTACTGATTATATGTATAATATATTTATAAATACTAGTTTTATTTAAGTATAATTTTTTGAAATTTGTAGTGTAAAAACTGTTAATGTCAGAATTTTAAACTGAGTCCCGGAATCCCCAGAGAGGTTGTGGGGAACCAGGGTTCCGCGGAACATAGTTTGAATACCGCTGGTCTATTTGAAGTAATTTCTGCATAACAGTTATATTGCATGGGTACAGTTGTCTCTTTAAAGCTTTATGGCATATTCCAATTGAAAGTTCTAAAAATAAAAATTTTTAGGGTATAAACTATAATTCAATTTGGATTTCTAATAAAAATTTCAAAGTTAATAGGTATATTTAAAAAATCCATTCTAAACAGAAATTGAGAATATTTGCATAAACTTGATAAAAAATACTTTAATACAGACTTGTAGGACTTTGATTTATTCGTTGCCCTTTGATATTTTCTGTATAGTTTCTGTAGAGTTTTAAATCTTTTGACAACAGCATATTTTTAGTTTAAAAAAATTTCATAGTCTGGAAATTCCGTTTTCCTGAAAATTTTGTTTCTGTTACTACCTATCAATAATTCAATGAAGTGTCGAAAAGTATCGCAGAATATGAATTCGAACGATAACAGACACGGAGAACGGACGCCACTGAAAAATGCACAAATGTCAATTTAGCGTCATTAGTCATAATAGTTCGTTTACAATGAACAATAACAAACCGTTACGTCTACGCTTGAAACAATCCTATCACCGATTGGTTGAATAAAAAATGGTGAAACATTTACACCAATCACCAGCCGGTGTGTGTTGAAATGACTGTTCACACGGCTTGTAATAATTTGTGTAGGCTCTGTATAAATACCAACCAGAGGATATATTAGTCAGTTGCAGAGTTTTCTCTGAAGAAGAAGGCGATATGTATCTCTAAACGCCAAGAATTTACATAGTAAATGCTACACAGTGTCAATGGTTGAAAAATTGTAGCGCGTCCCCTACACTAACAACCTCCGGCTTCTATTTTATTTTTCTGTTTCATTAAATACTTTCCAATCTATACAAACATTAATTTTTAATTTTCTTAATAAGAGATTTTGGGTCACGAAACAGGAACTATCTCAAAAAACAAAGACAAAGCTTATAGAATTATGAGATTTTTTTATTTTCAAACTAGAAGAATCAACAACCCTACTAATAATTGTAATGAATGAAACTTTCCACATCGTATCAAAATAAGTTGGAAACTAAGTAAATCGTGTCCTTATGCTGATTTAAGTTTCACAATTCTATTCAGAACTTTGATTGAACGCCCACGTGAAATAACTTTCTTTTCTCCCATAAATAAAACTTGGCAAGGATAATACAGGACGACGTTTTTAATATCAAAAAATTGATATAAAACATATGACAAATATTTGTTTCTTATAAAAAATCTATTTTTAAATTTATGTCTTGTGATATTGGACACATTCCTTCTATTATACAGGGTGTTTCAGAAAGACCTCCCTTAAATTCAGGGGGTGATAGTACAACAAAAAATAAGAATTTTTTGTCGTATGAACTATATGTCTATCTCCTCTTGTTTTCAAGATACAGAGCGACAAAATAAATTGATTGTTAGTGATTATAGTTAGTAATGACTAATTACAGTCACTAAAATTTTGCTATAAAGTTAATTAGGATTTAAAATATTACTAAGATTGTATGCATTGTTTATGAGACATCCATCAATAAGTTTTGATATAATCCTGCTTTGAGAAAAGTCACTTATTTTCTACACCGTAATATTGTAAGAGTTCAATTAAAAGCCTTTTTTCTCGAAAACCGTCCACATTAGGAAGTTCTAACAAGAGTACATTATATTTAGAATATAAAATTGTACATTAGAAATTGGAGCCCGAAACCTAACCTTAAAAAAATTTGAACTTAAAATGTAATACGAATGTAGCATAACTAGCGCCCTCTATGAAATATACACAAAATAATTAGACTAGCGTATTTGGCGTCCTAAAAAACCCGGAACACCAAATTTCATAAAAATATTTCGCACCATTTGGAAATTTTCGTAAAAATTCTATTTAAAAAATTTTATTTTGTCGCTCTGTATCTTGAAAACAAGAGGGGATAGACGTATAGTTCACAAGACAAAACATTTTTATTTTTTGTCGTACTATCACCCCCCTGAATTTACAGGAGGTCTTTCTGAAACACCCTGTATATATTTTTAACTTTGGCTTTTATCACGTTATATCTGAATAAGGTAGTGTTATTTAATTATATAATAATACTTACATTTCTTTGTATCCTGAGTTGGGTAATTAAATATTTTACAACAGATATGAAAATTCCACAATTTTATTATTTATGTATTTTCAGTTTAGTTTGATTTATGATTTATTGCATGTATCCTACAGGTTGTTTTACATGTTGTTACTAATTTCAGGGAGCAAAAAAAATAGGTTAACACATTTTGTACTACCTATTTATCTTAATTCCATATGTAATTAAATTGTTATATTTTTATCTTGCGAATAAGGCACAAAGAACTTTTATTTTTCTTACTTTTAATTGATATTGGTCCTTTTTATAAACCAATATAATGTTTACGGATTTAATATAAAATGTTTTCAGATTTAACTGTACTTTAATTGTTGGAAATATTTTTTAAATGCATACAGGATGGCCTAATAGTGTGACAAAGTTCAATATCTCCCTTATTATAAAGATTTGAAAAGAAATATTTTATGGGAGTGTTGTACTCAAAAAAGTTCACATTTTAAAAATATTTTGAACTATATAGGGCGATGCATTAGGGCGGAGCATCTTTAAGGTGGTTTTTCTTAAATGGAACACTCTGTATATTTTTACAAATTTATATTCTACAGAAAATTCTCTTTCCAGGGACGTCTTTGTTTTTTGTATTCGGTGCGGCAGTGCCAAGTTATTTGAAAAAATAAGATAATATTAATAATTTTCGCTGGGACAGGGTTCTGTAAATCTATCCACTGTGAAGGTACTACCAGCAATTAAGAAAAAATATTTTGTAGGCATACGGATCAAAGATGTGGACAAACAATAAAATAGCAAAATATTTATAATTTTGTACAGGGTGTTCTACACACAGTTTAGCGAATTTCGATGGACATTTTCTCGATTTTTTTAAATGAAACACCTGGTATATTATTTTATTTTTAGATTAATATGTTTATTACCTACAACTTTTGTAAATAATACCCTATGCCTAAAATCACTATTTTCAGAAATATTGGCACTTTTCTAGCAAAACCCCTTTAATTTTGCAAATTTTATTTTTTATTACTCTAAAATAGTAGGCCATAAGTTTGCCATCAAATAAAAAATTTATAATTTATCCTTTATCCGCCAACAGTAACAAAATTAAAATTGTTAAGCTGATTGTTTTCGTCCGGCGCTAACTTGATGGTAATTAAGAAATTGATAAAAACCATAGAAAATCGCAAATACCTTAAAAAGTTGACAGGCCGGGTGGAAAATGTATATTTTTTTCCAAATAATAAAGAGTAAGAATAATAAAAAAGAACAAGGAATTACTACAAATGAACAGAATCGAAGAAGTGTTAGTAATAAATTAAACACTTAGTATAAAAAGAAATATAAATAGGTACTAACTAAATAAACAATTTAACTATCTAACTAAATGTTCAAAGTGTCTTCCGTTAAAAAATTAAAGGAGTTTTGCTAGAAAAGTGCCAATATTTCTGAAAATAGTGATTTTATGCATAGGGTATTATTTACAAAAGTTGTAGGTAATAAACATATGAATGTCTTTCGAAATTCGCTAAACTTATGTGTAGAACACCCTGTACAAAATTATAAAGATTTTGCTTTTTTGTTGTTTGTCCAAATCTTTGGTTCGCATGCTTACAAAAAATTTTTCTTATTAGCTGGTAGTACCTACAGTACAGTGGATAGATTTACAGAACCCTGTCCCAGCGAAAATTATCTTATTTTTTCAAATAACTTGGCAACGCCGCATTGAATACAAAAAACAAAGACATCGCTGGAAAGAGAATTTTCTGTAGAATACAAATTTGTAAAAATATACAGAGTGTTCCATTTAAGAAAAACCGCCTTAAAGATGTTCCGCCCTAATGCATCCGCCCTGTATCATTCCAAATATTTTTAAAATGTGAACTTTTTTAAGTACATCACACCCATAAAATATTTTTATTCAAATCTTTACAATAAGGAGGATATTGAACTTTGTCACACCATTGGGTCATCCTGTATATTGAGATGTTTCAGTAAACACAGTTTGAACTTAGCTCCCTGTACATAGGAAAAGTGACTTTGTAGACACTACATGTATCGACTGCCTCAAAAATCAGGCAAGATTTGAATTTTGCGCTATTTATGGGATAAAATGTTGCCATCGAAAAACAAAAGACAGTTTGACAGTGTCTTCATTATTGAGCCATATTCGCAATTTTCGTACAAATATGGCCGGAATAGTGATTTAACACCAGATTGTATCAATTAAGCACTCTGGCCGTCCTTCAACAAGTTGTTCAACACAAAACATCGAAGCAGTTTGTGAGAGTGTTGCTGAGAGTTCAGGAACATCAATTCGGAGCCTTGGTCAAGAAGTGGACATTTCGAAAAGAAGTAAGTGGATGCTGATTTTTCGAACAAAATCATTTTTAGCGATGAGGCTCATTTTCCTCTTGATGGTTTCGTTAATCACCAAAATTTTGGGATTAGGGGTTCAAAAAATTCACGAGTGATTATTGAGAAACAAACGCATCCACAACGTGTCACTGTTTGATGTGGATGCAGGTATCATCGGACCATTCTCCTTCGCAAATGCGGTTGGTCAGGCAAAAACAGTCTATGGTGCTGTAGCGATATGATAATCTACTTTTTTGTGCCTAAATTGCAAGATTTGAATGTAGACGACATACAGCCCGAGAAACAATTCAATTACTGCATGAGTCATTTCCTGGTCGAGTAATTTCCCGTTTTGGTAATCAGAATTGGTTGGTCAGACCATGCGATTAAAAGCCGTTGTACTTCTTTCTTTGGCGTTTATTGAAGTCTAATGTTTATGCCAACAAGCCCACGACCATCCACGCCTTGAATGAATTGAGCGCTGTATGAACGAAATTCAGCCGCGTTTATGTAAAATAGTCATGAAAAATTTCGACAAAAGAGTGCGTATGTGTCAGCTTAGCAGTGGAGGCCATTTACCCGATGCGCTATTCCATACATATCCCTGTACTGTATACTTTATGAATCAATAATAAATTACAATTTTTAATTAAAAACCTGTGTTTTCTATCGAAATTACTTCTTGCGTGAATTTTGGGACACCTTTTAAATGTAATTCCCTGTTACACGAAGAGTATTAAAATATGATGGTTTATTGATTATTCTGTAATAACAGTAATTTACAGCGGAGTAACCTTGAACTAGGACTATCAACAATTAGTAGCTGAGATTATATAAGCCATTTCAAAGCCACATACTATTTTAGTGGAGAATCAAAGCCTAATTTATTGTTTCCGTTTTGCTTTATGTTCAGATTCGTTCATTTGCAACATAAAGATAATTTATATTGCAATAAGGGCAAGTGCAAAACTCCCTAAACGTTTGTTATAGTTTTATACTTCTATATCTTTATATGGATTTATTTGAATGAAAGGACTCACGGTTATTATCATCAAAGTAATACACAGTGAAGTATATAAAATGTAAGTGTTTAATGACTTCCTGATATGTGTCCAGAAATGCTTAATTTTCTCGATCTGTAGAGCTAACGGATAAAGCGAATTTATTCAGATTTGCCATGCAACTCTAGTTATTGATTTTTCATAAATATAAGGATATGATATTATTTGTACATATACAGGGTGGCCACATATTCTAATTCACACTTTCTAGTAAAAACAGTTGATGATGATTTGTAAAAACAGAGTAGAAAGTTCCCCTGCAAAAATTCTAAGTTTAACGGTTTTTATCGTTTTAAATTAGATTTTTACACAAATCTCGTGTCTAGAGAAACCGTTTAAAATTAATCAATCACATGGCAGATGAACATTTGCTTACAAAATGGCATCGTAGAGGAAAAATTACTGACATTAATTAATCACTTTAATACATGTGGTTGAGGGATCACGGGATTTAAAATTACCAAGGAAACTTCCTCAGGGAGAGTTTCAATTTAATTAATAATGCGTCAGGCTGACATTTTGAACTTTCATTTAAAATGTAATTCACAAATTAATCCTACATTTATTAACATGAATCTCTTGACTTAAATTATAACGTTATTGTTTTTATTTAAGGCAATTTTGCACAATAGTTATGCCAAAGTTCTTAATCATTAATAATTGCCTAAAATAAAAATTAATATATGTATGAATTCGATTTTTTTTTAGTTTTCTTATGATTACTCAATAACCGCTGACGCTAAAAAATTTTAAACTCCAGATCCGAAAACTAAAAACTTGAAGCTTCACTTTCCTTTTTTTATTCTCTCTACGACCATATCCCTTCAAATTACTGCAGCCGTTTGAAAATCACCAAAAATTTTGGAATTTTTTTAATATCCATTAATTTCTGTGACTAGTTTCTTAACAATAAAAATAAGAATGAATTAAATAGGTACTATACCTTACGAAATATACTCCAATGTTATTTTAAAGCCAAAACAATAAAATGTTTCAATTTCAACCTTTCCTCTAAAATTTCAGGAGATTTTAAGATTAACACGACGATTTAAAATATACTACCTCTGACAGCCACCGACGTTTTTTGCAGCTGAAACATTAAATGTGCTTTACTTTTTAAATTTACATTTATTTCTGGTGCCTATACACATTACCAAAAACTGTCCCTTTCATAAAACATTGCCATCAGTTTCGGCGCACCTAATCTCTTTTAATGGAATGGAAATTTATTTCTAAAAAATATCATTTGCTGTATAAATATAATTTTAGATGTGGGCAGAAAATCACCACACAGGCGAAATATTCTGACAACGAAGAGTTCGAAGGCGAAAAATAACGGACATTTAATTTTAGTCTCGTATATGATATTTAGTAATTTGAATTTTAAATACTGACCCAATTTGTTTAAAATTCAAGTTACATAACCCTAATAGATTTTTTGAAAATGTTCAGTATAGTTACAAGGTGGCTATGGAAGGATTGCAATCAAAATAAATTTAATTACTACTGTAAATATTTTAGAACGTCTTAGATTTTAGAAACATACAAAGATTGAGATTAAAAGACAGAGTTTACTACTACATTTTGTATATTAATTACTGGACAATTGTCACATATGTATTAAAAATAACCACTATTGTTTTAAATTGACATGACCTCTATACTCACTATATTTGCGAAGATAAGGTTACAGCAAATTTGATTTTTTGCCACACAGAGCACTAAGCTGTTTACTATATCATCCTTTTTAAATGAACATTTTGATTGAGAAAACGAAATAATGGGTGATGGATGATATTTATCTTCTTTCAATAAAGGATCATCTGGCTTCATATGTTTCGTTTGATAGTGCTATAAATCTAATATTTAAATTTATAATGTAATTATACTGCGCCAATTCAAAATAAAACGAGGGAAGTTTCAGGATAGGACTAGAAAATATATTACTTTGCAGGCACTGATTATATTCTGGCGAATTAAAATCTTCTAAAATGTAAATATCGTATCCATTAAGATATTCTAAGAACCAACGATTTAAAAAACATAAAAAATAGCACTTATTGCAGGTGGTATACCTACTACGAATACAAAAAAATATATTTATCTTCTATAAATATACATGATACGTGATAAAAGGAACAAATTCGTTTAAAATTCAGGTAATTATTTTGTGGAAAAAAACGCTCGGACGCGGCGATTAGTATTTTTAGTTGCAGATTTTTTGACATAAGAAAATTGTATACAGGGTTTCTCAAGAAGAACACATGCAGTCATCATTATTTTTTTTAATGGAACTCCCTGTATATTATACCATTTTTGAATTTTACGGTAAATTCTGAACACTGTGTAACATACCATATCTCTAAAATCATCAGCGGTTTTCGTAATAATGACGTTTGAAATGTGATAAATGGAAAAAAAAAATGTTTAATCATAGAACATTATTTAAATAACAGTTGCTTTATAATAAATGTACAATGTTTTGTCCGTTCACTTCAATACATTTTTGTAGTCGAAGTATTGTTTCCCGTTGATCGTTTTCAATTACCTTGGCTGGAATAAGTCTTATTTCCTGGCGCATTCTCTGTTTCGGGTCTTATTAAGATTATTTGGTCTATTCACATAAATTTTAGATTTCAAATAATCCCATACGAAGAAATCTAAAAGGATTAAATCCGGTGACCTTGGCGGCTACTCAATAGGACCTCTGCATCCAATCCATTTATTAGGGAAAGTTAAGTCAAGAAATTTTCGAACAGCAATTGCAAAATGAGGAACCATATGTCATTATGAGGAATATCTGAATCTTGTGGATTAGAAAATAGAACAGCTAAAGCGGGGATGAGTTCAAACTGAAGAAAGTCTAGGTAGTGTTCTCCATTTAAATTTTCTTCAAAAAAAAAAAAATAATAAGATCCAAAAATTCGGTTTTCGACAATACATTCCCGAACATTTATTTTTTGACGACGCTGTGTGTGACAGATTTGTGTCCAACGAAGATTTTCAATTGCCCAGTACGTGCAGTTTTATCTATTTACGTGTCAATTTAAAACAAAAGAAACATCAGAAAAAATAATCTTTCGTGAGAAATCTAAGTTCTGATTATTCATCTCAATTATCTGCTCACAAAAGTGCATTCTTCCGTCAAAATTGTCTTCTTATAGTTCATGTATCAATTGAACCTCCTTATAAGGATGACATTTATTTTTTCGGAGTATTTTTGACATAGATCTCGATGACAAATTACAATTGCTGGAGATTGTCTTAATGGCTACATGTGGATTATTTACAGTTTCTAGTAAAACGTTAGTTTAGAATCTTCTGATATTTCTGCTGGTCCTCCTTTAAGTAAATCTCTAACGTGGCCGTGGTCAGCAAATTTCAATTCAATTTTGCTGACAGTAGATCTAGTAATTGGAGGTCGATCAGGATGAATTACATTAAATCCATAAATTACACATTTCTTGTGAGTACGCACTCTGTCTCCAAATACGCTCAATACGTTTTTTCTCAGATAAATGCATTTTTAAAATGAAACGTAAAACTGACAAAATGACACTGACAAACTAAATGCCGGTAATAGTCTGAATTTTATTGTCACAAAACAGTACATCAAAATGGTCTAGGGGTTAAGGAATGAAAAACGATTAATACGAAGAAAATTGTTTTGTTTAAGATAAAATTTGGCTTACCAGGTTGTTTTTGTTGGCTTTTGAAAAATGTTCAAGGTTGTTCAATTTAAACATATTATTTAATTACTTGTGTGTATTTAAAAATATTAATTTTCTAACGTCATTATTACGAAAACCGCTGATTTTAGAGGTATGATATGTTATACAAAAAGTTTAGCGTAAAATTAAAAAATGATATAATATACAGGGTGTTCCATTAAAAAAATCAATGATGACTGCATCTGTTCTTCTTGAGGCACCCTGTATACAATTTACTTATGTCAAAAAATCCGCAACTAAAAATACTAATCGACGTATCCGAGCGTTTTTTCCACAAAATAATTGCTTGAATTTTAAACGAACTTGTTCCTTTCATTATGAACTCACTGTATTTATTTTCCATCACAACACCAAGTACGCCAATACGAAACGTTTTTTTTTTCTTTCGGGGGTTTACAAGTTTTTTTTCTTCTGTTTTAAAATTGTCGGTATAGATTAAGTTAAGCCAGGTATAACCAGTTTTTTCTTCTTTCTCCAAAAACGAGAGACGACCCTAGATTGTGAACCATCGCCATTTTGTTCAACCGGCATTGTAACAAGAAAGACAGAGTCCAACTAGTTTCCCGTTCATGTTTCAGAGGTCATCAAACCAGATAAGGCGACCCTATTATTTTTTTAACTGATTTTAATAGATCTTCTTTTTTGAGTCAGCCAATCGATAACAAACTTAATATTATTATGTAATGCCAAGACATAGTACTAGGTTTATGCGATTTTTTGCTACAAATAGCAATTAATCCATTTTTTTAAATATAATTCAGATTAGAAATATCTCCTTATAGTAAAGGATTTTATCATTAAAATATATTTGATTAGATCAGTACCTATAAACTTATATTTTCATCCCAATATTTAAACATAAATATTATTGTTTATGACTTTAATTTTAGTTAAATATCTCAAATAGAAATATACGTAACTGCCTTCTAGCATGTACCTATATTTTTGTTAAAGTATTTGCTTATTATTTAATACAACTCGCCCTATAAGAACCCTTCAGCATTCCATGAATGCTGAAGGGGGGAATCTATGAAATTCATGGAATTCAATTCAAATTCATTCATATTTGACTTTGACTATATGTATACATATTGTTATGGTATTATGTGTGGATGCGTGTTTGTGTAAGCGCCAACAAAATTTTTTATTGTGATATAAATTTGTTTATTTTTTTTGTGTACTGGTGGTTGTCTACCTTTGCCCTACCTAGCTCTAGACTCCTCTCAGTAGTCGGTTCTATTCACGATGTGATTCAGCAAGAAACCACACACAGTCACAACTATAAATACAAAAGGTTATTAATAAATGAATTTATTATTGTTTTGTTATATATGTCAAAAATTGTCAATAAGAAATGTTGAACACAATAGTAAATATTTTGAAGTATTTTACACTATTTCCAAAATGTTAAACAAGATATTATATCGATGCGACTGCTATACTTAAAGGACCCCGCACAAATCTTATGGAAATTGGGTCCCGGTCAAATTCGCTGAATTTTTGATATGTGATAGAGTTCATCATACTGGTCAATTGTCTCAATGGCCACAAAGCTCAAAAATGGATAGTTTGGCCGGTACAGAGCTTTAAAGCTCCGAATATCCTCCACGGATTTATGTATATGCGCAGTGTGTATAGACTTTTGAAATAGCCTATTTCATTTTTTTTATTATCTAGGTTTATATTTTTGAGGTTGCTGAATTCAGATCTGTTGTTAGATTTTCAAAATTGACAGTTGGCAGCTGTCAAATAGCTGTCAATGTGCTATAATAAAGCCAGAAACTTGTTTTTTTATGTTTTATTTTTTTTTTTTTTTAGTTCGATAAGTTCAAAGACGATATCAAATCAATAACAATGACTATCGGCAGCTGTCATTTAGCTGTCAACAATTCTTCAAAGTCCGGTAATAAAGTCAAAAAATTATTTTTTGTTTATAACTTCAAGTTTTTTAGATAAGTGAATATAAATATGATATAAAATTATGTAGTCATCAGCTTACAGCTGTCAACAAGCTGTCAACTAACTGTCAAAATGCAATAATAGAGCAAGTAACTTATTTTTTGTGCTTAACTTTGTGGATAAGAAATCAAACATGATATAAGTTTATGACATCACTTTTGAACTCAGTGATCTAAGCAACTTAAAGCTTTTTAAAAAAAGTAACTTTTTGACTTTATTATTGCATTTTGACAGTTAGTTGACAGCTTGTTGACAGCTGTAAGCTGATGACTACATAATTTTATATCATATTTATATTCACTTATCTAAAAAACTTGAAGTTATAAACAAAAAATAATTTTTTGACTTTATTACCGGACTTTGAAGAATTGTTGACAGCTAAATGACAGCTGCCGATAGTCATTGTTATTGATTTGATATCGTCTTTGAACTTATCGAACTAAAAAAAAAGAAAGATAAAACATAAAAAAACAAGTTTTTGGCTTTATTATAGCACATTGACAGCTATTTGACAGCTGCCAACTGTCAATTTTGAAAATCTAACAACAGATCTGAATTCAGCAACCTCAAAAATATAAACCTAGATAATAAAAAAAATGAAATAGGCTATTTCAAAAGTCTATACACACTGCGCATATACATAAATCCGTGGAGGATATTCGGAGCTTTAAAGCTCTGTACCGGCCAAACTATCCATTTTTGAGCTTTGTGGCCATTGAGACAATTGACCAGTATGATGAACTCTATCACATATCAAAAATTCAGCGAATTTGACCGGGACCCAATTTCCATAAGATTTGTGCGGGGTCCTTTCATGTATGACTGGTTGCATACATTATTAAATTGACATTTTATCTTATAACTTCTTGTTTAATAAATGGTTATTTATTTCTAAGATTAATATTGGTAATTTTGCAAAGATTGGCCAATTTTGATTATGTTTGATATTGTTAATTAACTTTGTTTAATATGAAATTTGTGACTCTTTAAACTTTTTATATACTACCTTTTTACTTTTGAATATCTGTATCAAACTATTTCGTATACTTACGAATTTTACCCTTTTTTTATTTTTATTTGTGCACAAAGTATCAATGGACAATAAAGGTACATTTTATACATATTATCGTTAATGACTTGTCGACTGATTTCTCTCCTTTACTCTGCTTGATTGTTTTCCTTTAATTCTTGTCTATCCTACCTCGCTTAATTTCAGGAACCTGCAGACTATTACGCTTTCTTACTGGTCTCCTGTTCCCTGCTACTGCTATTCTGTTTTCTTACTGGTCTCCGGGATCCTACTACTGACATTCCTCGTTCTTTCTGTCTTCCTGGACCTTGTTTGTTGGTACTCCGCTCGTATTGTATTTTCTTGGGTCAATTTTTCACCACTTGGTACTTTTATATTCTTGATTTCTCCCAATTGGATCTTTTTATACTCTCTTGCTCATTGACTACTTATATTTTCTATGGGTTTTCTTTTCTTTCTTCAACACCCGTCGTTTTATCAAAATTTTTCTGTAACTAATCAATAATATCTAATTTCTTTTCTATTTTTACTATCTTGATTTTTATTTCCCTTGTAAAGGCCTTTCCACATATCTTTTTTTTAACGTGCCATTTTCCTTTTGCAATTCAGTTCACTTTATCCTTTACACTTATACACCCTATTCTACTTTCTTTACAATCAATTTTGACTTATACTTCAAAATATTTCTTATTTTATAATATTATTTGACCTTTCTATTAACTACTGAATTCCTTGTGAATCCCACTTTAAATTTGACATTTTTCTGACATATTCCCGTAATTAATGTACAAATTTGTCTTTAAATCTTAATATCTTTTATTAACTATTATTCTACCTAATTTTTTAACTAAGTATTTAATAAAACTCTGGCATTTTAACTTTTGTTTGATATCTACCACTTCTGCATTTTAATTAATTTCAACTATATTTTTCTTATAACATCTTAGCATATGCTCCACTTGGCTAAAATGATAATAAATTTTATACTTGAATTTGAAATTTGTCCTGATCTACTAATCCAACTTTCTTCTACTGATTTCTAATACTTATTCAATACTAACAAAATTTTAATTTTATAATCAAATAATTTTCTTAATTTTATAATAACCATTTCAAACCTTTACCGCTTTGTCTTTTAAAAATAGAAATTTAATTTAAATTTTAATTTACTCTTGTTAATCTGATTTCATATCAATATATAAGAATATCATTCAGATTTAATATTACTTTTATATAACATATTATTTTGATTTTCTAAACTTTCCAGGTTGTCAAATCTTAAAGTTACGTAGCGCCTTTAGAAGAAACATAAGTTTTACTGTTTGTGATATTTTTTTGCCCATAACCGCTCTCTGATGAATCTGCAATTATCGACCTTCAAAACATTTCTATTCGCATCTCAGTTTGCAAGATATTTTAATGACATTTGATATGAAAAAATTTTTAGGGTGGCCAAATACGGATATGGTTTTTTTTTCTGGTCGCTAGAAACACTTAATTTTTTATATTTTATACCATATTTTTTGCACATATACACATCAAACATTTTGAAAAAACGCATGTTTTTTTTAAATGGAAAGTGAAAGTGCACCATTACCCAGAAAAATAAATTTCAGTTTTGCCAGCCGTGTATTCAGAAGTCATTATTTACTGAGATATAAACTTCTGAATGTAATGCCGCAAAGTTAAATTCTCAGTGCTATAGATCCCAGTAGGTATTGACTTTTAAATGGAAGTTTGTCTGAATCGTGAATATATAATTTAGTTGCAAATTAAAGAAAAAGTAAAGTTTATTTAACTAGAATCCTCCCAAATACTCGGCTATTCGTAATTGACATCTGCTTGAAATTGAAATCCATTTTTCTCTAGAATGATTTTTAGCAACACGCAGCAAGCATACCTCTTAAAGACAATAAAGTGACGTTTCAAGATATATATTTTTCCTGTAGCCGTTTTGCAAAATTCCTACCAACAATAAATTATAGCAAAAAGCAGAACACTCTTTTGTGTGTTCTTAGCTATCTCTAGGCTTTTGGTAAAAAAAAGATCTTATTTTTTTTTTATGGAAGTAAAATAGTACTAAGATAACTTCATTTAATCGGTTCATGTTCACTCAAGGAAATTGAAGCATCATATCTTTACCAGACACCCTGTATATCACCCTTGACATAAATTTTAATACAGAAGTGCCCAATCTTTTCGCCGACATGTAAACAATAAATCTAGTAATATGCTTTGTGGAAAAGTCCGTTTTACCAGAATATTATAAGATATATTTTATACGAATAAAAAAGTTTTTAGAATAAACTACTCAGTAAAATAAAATCGGATAATATTCGACAGGCTGATGAAAAAAGTTGGAGGATATGAAAAGAAAGGAAATCTTATTACAATAATCTAGTTCAAATTATTTTATGTGTCAGATCAAAATGATGCGTGTTTTAACCAAACTCAAACAATGCTATTATACAGGGTGTTGCATCACGAGAGGGACATGGCTTAATGGGAGATAGAGGACATCTAGGGTAATTAGGATCGCCTATAGAATAGCTCCTTTGCCATTCTTTATCGAGATACAGGGTGATTTATGATTTTTGGTCATAACTTTGGTAAGGAATGGAATAATGGGTTCATATTTGGTAGGGTTAATGCACTCACGATACTTCATGTATGCATGTATGACAGCAAAAAAATCCAGGTCCGGACTGCAAAAATTGTAAATTTTTTTGTGCAAGTCTAGAAAACAACACTCTGTATGTATTTTTTTTGAAATTCCGATACGATATTCGGAAAGAGCATAGAAAAGTGATCTTCAAGACGTGTTTCTTTTTTTTTGTTACACTTTCATGGTTATTTAAATAAGCTATTGAATATATGAGACTACGGCTTCTAAAACTAAATTATGTAAAGGACACATGATAAAAATGGTTTTGCAACTAAAATTAGCGAGGGCTTAATTGAGGGTAGATGTTATAAATAAGCATGCATATTTTAAACCTCATTTTCTTTAAATAATATGTATTCCAGGTCCGGACTGCAAAATTTTTAATTTTTTTTGTAACTAGAAAACATCGCCTTGTATGTATTTTTTGGTATTCCCATACGATTATCGAAAAGAACATAAAAAAGTAATCTCAGCGACATGTCTCTTTTTCTTGTTACACTTTGCTGATTATTTAAATACGCATGATAAAAACACATGACAAAAAATAAATTATAATTCGTAGATTTTGATTGCCATTCATGTAGATCTACCCAAAGATTTACAGTAAATCTGTACTGTGAATTACAGAAGCGTTTACAGATGGGTATTGCTGTGCATTTATAGTCGTTTCTTGAGTTATTTATTTACCCGTAATCAACGCGAAAAAGAAATGAGTGAATGTGGTATGAATAATACTGTTTCATTTTCAATGTTTTCCATATATTCCATCGAGAAATATTAATAACTTATGTTAGACCTTGTATTTTGTTGAATTGAATCTAAAATATTATTCTCTTTTTGAACATCTTGATGTAAATTAATTATAGTAGGCCTACTCAAAGTGACAGATAATTAAATAGTGAATTGTTTGACAACAAACTGTTTACTGGTGTTATCGTGTATTCATTAACTTGCATTTAATATTTTAAATTTTGTAATTTAAACATGCCGCAATTATTTTCAAACGAAGAATATGCTGACATAGTATTCATCTATGGGTTTTACAATGGGAATAGTAGGGCAGCACAAAGGGAATATCAGCAACGTTTTCCTGATCGTCGGCATCCTAATTATAAAACTTTTAATAAAGTCTTCCAGTACTCAAAACAACACGGGAGGTTTCCAACTTCAAAAAATTTGGAGCGTAATTTACATCAAGATGCTCAAGAACAGAACAATATTTTAAATTTAATTCAACAAAATCCAAAAACTAGCACAAGAAGAATTAGTTCTGCCATTAATATTCCTCATTGGAACGATATGGAGAACATTGAAAAGGGAACGTTATTATCCATACCACATCCAGCAGGTACAGCGTCTTGAACCAGGTGATAACATCCACCGGTTGGCTTTCTCGCGTTGGTTATCTAACCACCGTGCGGTCATTTATAGAAACTTATTTACAGACAAAGCGCAATTTACAATAGATGGAATAAATAACTCAAGGAACGACTTTGAATGGGCACAACAAAACCCACATGCAAAACGCCAATGTCATTCACAACACATGTTTTCTGTAAACGTTTGGATCGGGTTTGTAAATGGGCATTTAATAGGGCCATATTTTTTTGAAGAGAGATTAGGTGGTAACGTTTATTTAAACTTTCTTCAAACAATCCTACCCAATCTCTTAGAAAATGTCCATATTAGAGGTATGCTCTTTCAACACGATGGAGCTCCACCACATTTTAGCACTTGGATTATGAATATCCAAACAGATAGATTGGTCGTGGCGGTCCATACGAATGGCCAGCGGGGTCTCCGGATTGTATCCTTGCGACTATTTTTTATGGGGTCACTTGAAAGCAGAAGTTTATAAGGTCGAAATCGTATCATTACAGCTTGCGATGAAATACGAAATAATTCAGTAATGATACGTCGAGAAATTGAAAACTTGGGTAAATGAGTAAGAAAATGTATCGAAGTTGAGGGAGACCACTTTGAAAATTTGCTATAAAATGCTATAAAATTAATTTGCCATTGTAATGTACATTTGGACACCTATTATTGTCTTTGTGTTTTATTGTTATTTGTTTTCCGTGTTTTATTAAATAGTCTTTGTTCCTACTTGATTTTTTATTTCTATTTTTTAGAAATCCTATTTACTAAAAGAAATAAACTACTATGTATCTTTTACTTACTCATGTCATGTGTTTCTTACTTACTCGTAATTTCATTTTAAAAGCCTTGTTACCGTACATTGATAAGCGTATTTAAGTAATCATCAAAGTGTACAAGAAAAAGAGTTGTTCTTTTCGATAATCGTATGAGAATACCAAAATAATACATACGGGGCGATGTTTTCTAGAGTTGCAAAAAAAATTAAAAATTTTGCAGTCCAGACCTGGAATACATATTATTTAGAGAAATTGAGGTTTAAAATATGCATGCTTATTTATAACATCTACCTCCAATTAAGCCTTCGCTAATTTTAGTTGCAAAACCATTTTTATCATGTGTCCTCTACGTAATTTAGTTTTAGAAGCCGTAGTCTCGTATATTCAATAGCTTATTTAAATAACCACGAAAGTGTAACAAAAAAAAGAAACAGGTCCGTAAGATCACTTTTTTATGCTCTTTCCGAATATCGTATCGGAATTTCAAAAAAAAGACATACAGAGTGTTACTTTCTAGATTTGCACAAAAAATTAACAATTTTTGCAGTCCGGACCTGTATTTTTTTTTGCTGTTATACATGCATACATGAAGTATCGTGAGTGCATTAACCCTACCAAATATGAACCCATTATTCCTTTCCCTACCAAAGTTATGACATAAAGCTGTTTTGACCAAAAATCATAAATCACCCTGTATCTTAATAAAGAATGGCCAAGGAGCTATTTCTATAGGCGATCCTAGTTACCCTAGATGTCCTCTATCTCCCATTAAGCTATGTCCCTCTCGTGATGCAACACCCTGTATATGTAATTATTTATATTTCTGTAATTAGTAGTTAATGCAATTTAGTAGTCAGGAAATCTTCATCATTTTTTTCAAAATCATTAAAACTAAGGATTATGCAATCAGTAACAGATATATAATATAGTAATATTAATGTTATTGTTACAAGGATTGAAATACGAGTGTAGCTTCAGACATTGATGTTTGCTGGCTCCTATTTTAGGACGAGAGGGATTATCTCAAATGACATTTTCTGTTTTCATTACATTGAAATCGTAAACATTGTAAATGTTATGACATACACGCACGCTTACTCAAATAACTATACCGTATCTTTTTTCGGCGCAATTCTATAGCTCTCTTGAATAACATTTCATTGTATAGGGTATTCCGAATTTTAATCACGCAAATTTAGGCATTAGTCGAGGAAATGAAACACTGAACCTCCGAAATCTGTGCAGTAAGATGGGTCGTGATGCGGTTTTTTGCATTCGATTCGTTAGAGCGTCCAGAAAGTTTGTGATCCTATGTGATCAATGAGAAATGAAAATTGCATCGATGCATAAGAAAAATGCATTTTTTAAATTGCATCTCGAAGAGTTAAAATATGAAAAATTTATAACTCGGAAAATATTGACGGAAATTTTGCTACACGGGGGTTTTTGGGGTCGCTGAACACGAATATCACAACGGCAACGGTCTCCGAGGTACCTAGTGCCCAGAACGTCCGGTTTCCACGTCGTCTCCTGGAGTTTTGTGGAAATTCGTTATAAACTTAGCCGAAACTCGTTATTTCGGGGTGATATTCGTGTTCAGCGACCCCAAAAACTCCCGAATAGCAAAATTGAACTCATTTCCGTCAATACTTTCCAAGTTATAAATTTTTCATTTTTTAACTCTTCGAGAATCAATTTTTAAAATGCATTTTTCTTATACACCGATGCAATTTTCATTTCTCATTGATCACATAGGGTCACAAACTTTGTGGACGCTCTAACGAATCGATGCAAAAAACTGCATCACGATCCATTTTATTGCACAGATTTCGGAGGTAAGGCCGTTTTTAGTGCTGTATTTCCTTGACTACATTTATAAAGGAAGAAACGTATTGGCATCATACAAACTTATATTTGAAATACATATATTTTTGAAACAATATATTTATTAAAATTTAGTTCGAAATAATCAATGAATGTTTGTTTGTTCCGTTTTTACCATTTACAGGAAACTTACGGCATATTTTAATATAATTAAATTATACCAATATGCAATCGTATTTTCTTAACCTAAAATTTTAAGTAATCTATAAAAATACGTCAAATCGATAAAAATTAAAGAACAAGAAAGTTAGAGGTACATCTTGTTCCACACAGAAACGTTTTTTTAATCGTTATGTTGGAATGGATCTGTTAATGCAATGTTAAAAATTGTAAAAGTTTGTTATAGCTTTTTCCTTAACCAGAAAATAAATTTTCAACTTACTCAGTGTGGTTTTAAATATCAAACATAAAGAAGGATGTAGGAGGTGTTTCCTATAAATTCGTACATTTCCAAAGAGAAGTCCGACGGAAAACTGTTGTACATTTGGAATTTATAGTCTTAAACGATTCCCCGAGGATTTCTCGGTAAATGTATTAAAATCCTGCAGCTCTCTGAATGTAACAGATCAGATATTGGAAAATGTGCACGGGGACAGTTTTCGAATTTAGTTTAATCTGACACTTTAAACATATTGACTAAAGTTTGATAAAACTAAATAATTTTTTTGTTGTTTTTTACGTGATTAAACTTTTTCAAAGGTGAAAGCAAGAATATATGATGTTTCTCTGAATGATTGCATTATTTGAGACGTAAACATATCGGGTATGTGTTTTTCTATTAATTTATACATTTCAATTTTATTTTGAATAATAGCAGATGGAATATGTAGCCCATAGAGTCTGTGAAATTGAATATCTATTGTATACCTAGATATCTGTTGTCGAAGAACATTGTTTGACTTCATCGGGTCATTTTTTAAATTTGTTTGAATTAGCTTCATACCTTAAAAAAATTAGTAAAAACATGTAAGAGCTAATAATAGAATATATGTGTTTCTGAAAGAAACTAAATATATTGTAACGAATTGGAAGTGTACACAAAGAATCAGGAATGAAAAATTACCTGATCGAACTTTGGATCACACATAAAAATTAACTATTATTATAGCAACAATAAAATAGTATAAAATTGTTAATATAAAGATTCTGAATATAAAATAAGTAACAATTGAGGATATTACATAGTATAAAAATAATAATTTTAATTTAATTCACAAGTACAAAATAAATTTTTCAAAAATGCATAACATCGACACTTGTTAACACTCAGTACATTGAGAGAACATAATATAAACCTAGAGGGACATATATCAAATAAAAGCTCAAAATCTATAGATGAATCTAAACGAAGACGAGTAACTGCATAGAAGATATTTCAATTGAACTTAAATCATAGTATAAAATTTTTATCAGTTGTCAAAACTAAAGTTGGCTTTACAAGTACCTGGAGATGACCTATAAAAAAACATAAAATAAGGGTTATTTTAATAATTAGTGATAGAATTGTATGTTAAAATAAAAGGACATTTGTAAAAAATGTATTAGTCATAAGGAGTGTAGTGAAAAGTTTTGTTAAAAAAGGACATCCAAAGTCTGAAAATTCTATGAAGGGACCTTAAGCAAGGGTTGGACCAGAAAAATCCAGAAAGGATGAAAAACAAAAGTTTATTGATTGGTTACGGCTTGGGTTTTTGGAGAATGCAGAGTAGAGAAGCAGCTCCAAGAAATTTAAATTTATATAAGAAAGAAATAGTCAAGTAAGAAAATTAAACTTACGAGAAAAGTTAAAAGTTTGTTTGTTCTCAAAACCACAAGAAAGAAATTTGCCATGAAAAAGAAAATTTCCGTTACCAGTTGTAAGCAATCCAGAGAGGTTTCCAGTGGCCCCATAAATGGTATTAAGGAAATCTACGTAGTTTCCAACAAGGAAAAATTCAAGCTAGCAAATACCAGGTACCTAAAAATTAAAATAAAGTGCACTATAAACAAAACAAATAGCTATAACCTATAAATAATACCTTTCTATCGCATCAAACCTTAGAAAAAGGGTGCAGAATAAACTGTAGAACTTACCTGAATAAAAATAAATACAAGCCAAACAATCATATTTTTAAAAACTTCACAAAATCCAAGAGCTCGAACCAACTTATCATTAGGAACAGCCATGTTTAATTAGAGGTGAATTTTCTGTCAATAAACAAGAAATTATGCCCTGTAAGATAGACAAAATGCAATGCAAAGAGATGTATTCAAAATTGAATAATTTAAATTAATTTTTATTAAAGTAAAATTTTTCTTGAATTATAAAAACAATCCTTGTATTTAATTGTATTAGATTAGAAAAGATAACAAAATTAATAAAATATTCTTTATTATTGTTAAGGAAGATATTCACAATTTGAGTTATAAGTTGCAAGTTTTAAGTCAACCCACAAAATTTTTGGAATAAAGATTGTATTAAAGTTTAATCTCTATTTTTTTTGGTGTGTTGCATTGTACTTGTTATTGTATTAAAATTAATAGAACCGACTCCTGAGATCACTAATAATAAAACAAGTATCTAACATCAGCTGGCAAGGGAAGAGGTATAGTACACGGTGAGACAAAGAAAGGTTTGTATTTCACAATCAGCAGCTAACCAACATAAAAAAATATTTACACAAACAAAACAAAGAACACACAACACACAACACAACAAAAACAACTTTTGAAAAAATATTATTTCACAACAATTTTGACAAAATCATATTACACAACAATATATTCCTAAAAAGGAAGTAAAATTTATATTTCTATACTATACATAAAAAGTAATTTTTCATTGAAAAGAAATTTGTATATCTTATCTCATAATCCTCCATTGGAAAACAAAAGAATCAAAGAGCGAACTATTACGCTCTCAATTATTTAACTGTTTTTTCGTCACATTAAAAAGATACATTAACATATGTACAAAATCAAATAAACCTTTTACGACAAAAGGAAGTAGAGGATTTGTTTGAACTGGACGGAATGGAAGAACTTAATAAATTAGCTGACAACACAAACTGACGTTAGGAATAATTAAAGAAGCTGTACCATTTCGACTCCCAGACTGGATGGGTCACGTTAGCGGTAGAACTGCAGTATAATAAATACACTTCTTTCAGCTATTTCTAAGATATATGTCTAAATATGTCTTGTGTGGTTCAGGGAAATTGGGGGTTAACTTTATTAAGTGGTGCCATTTCCAACCCTCTGTCGGAGAAGTTACTTTGATAATATAAATATGTTATACTACACTTTCTTCAACTGTTCCTAAGATTACTTGATCTTGCCTATTTTAGCTCAAATTGAAGCCTAACTGTGTAACTCATCCTTTTGCACTTTCGAATCGAACGAACCACTTTGATGATTGAAATGCATAATCCTTCAACTTTATATTACTTTCTTTTGTCTAGGTCAGGTCAGACTGATTGGGGCCCGTATACGTCCTTCCATTAGGAGATCAATCGATCTGAGCTGCTAACCAACCTATTACAGAGAAAATGGTGGTGACGTTGCTCAGGGGATCTCCCTAATATAGGCCATAGAAGGCCAACGTTTTCCCAACACGGACTCTCTTGTTAACGAGACAGCACTGCATTAGCATAGCACACTGTCTCGTCTTCCTGTTTACAACCCCTACACACTTCCTCATGTTGTGAAGGTGCTTCCTTAGCCATCAGTGTCCAGTTTGAATACCTGTCACTAAGCGAAGATTTGACCTAGACATGGCCAGGTATTTTTTGGCTTTATCCTTGTTAGAGTATTCTAAGAACTTCTTAGCAAATTGACAGCTGCTTGTATCATCACACCGTTTCATAGACTTTGTGGGTGTTTTCCTTAATAATTTTTCAATAAGTGCTGACATGCTGACAGCGGAAGCACACTCGATGAACTCCTTGCTAGCTTGTCAGCTTCTTTGTTGCCATTGCACCGCTCGTGTCCCTTGACCCGGCATACAGATATGCTGTTGGAAGTTGAGGCTACGACCAGTGCCTGGTGGCATTCCCATACTGACCTAGTCATCATCTTCTGATTACTAAAGATCAGTAATGCTTGTCTACTATCTGTGTAGATTCTGATGGTTTTACCCGGAGTATGCCTACGGGCGATTTCTGTAGCGGCTATGGTTATATTTGTTAATTCCATTTCTATCACGGTAGCATGCATATCCATTGTTCACTGATACCGGATATGCAAGGATCAGGAGTAAATTGGAGACTAAATTTGTAGTCTTCTCAGTTCCACCACCGAATTAGGTGAGTCACTTCGAAGGCATAAAAACGCTACAATACCTATACCTCCTTCAACTACTTCTAAGAATAGATTATCTTGTCCGGATGAGATAAATTTGGAACCATCTCTGTCAAGTGATACCATTTCTATCTCCATGTCGAAGAGGTTACCTACTTTAGGAGTAGAAATGTATTGTTTTTGCTTTGTTATATGTATTAAGCTACCTCTAATAAATTCAAAGTTTTATCACTAAAAAAAATCCTATCAATGAAGTCAAACACAAAGTTTTTGATACTAAAAATCTAGGTACACAAAATGTATCTAACCTCACAGGCAATTAAAAAAGTGTAAGTACATCAATTCGTATATTAATCATAATTTTAATTCTGTTTTGTAACTGGTCTTCACTGTTTATTTCTTATGAATTTGTTTGCATCCCTATCAGTAATAATCCACTGTGATAAAATCTGACGACTCTCTAGCTCGAATAGAATTCTGCTACATCTCCTACAGCATGTGCCAGAGCCCCGCCGTGTTGATACCACATCATATTGGGCAGTGCAAGTGAAACATCTTCTAACTCGTGCAAGTTATTCAATAATTGTAGGTATAATGCGGCATTTATACGATGTGGGAGAATTTATACTAGCATAGTAGACAAGTTGAAAATATTACAGTACGTGTTAATATAAAATCTCTGTTAGAAATTGTGTTTCCAAATGCGGGACTATAAAATGGAACCGGACCAATAATGCCATAAAGAAAATTGGAATTTAATTTGTGTTGCTCGAAGAGCCATTGTGATAATGCCAATGTTCACACTTCATCTCCTGGTTATAAATAATGAACTCGCTGATAATGATAAGGGTGCAACATTTCTCTGTGTAAAGTCATCCAAGCAAAGTTATATACATCAATTACTTCATTTTTTGTACAACATTATATCGTAGCACAAATATGAGGATTGACAATCCCACGCTGTGGAAGTCTTTGAAAAGCATCGGAAAATGCACGGTGAGATGGCAGATGTTTGTTCGGAAATCTTTCTTGATAGTCGCAATAACCTCTGAAACATTGCCATTGCTAAATTACTGCATTAGGTACTAAAATTTGTACCTGTTTGCAGTAATAATAAATTAAAAGCGACAAGCAGAATTCAAAAATTATCAAAAGTATCAATTAGTAAAACCATCAGCTTACTATGTAAAATGTGTTTACGTTGATTAAATGATTTTGTTTACTTTGTATACTTTTCGTAAAATTTGAAATTTTTGAAAATCAACCTTGATACATAATTGATCTTTCTTGCTTAAAATTAGATTCTGAACCAGATTCTTAATTTCTCGCCTCCTAGTATAAATACATTTTCATATGACATTATTATTGAAAACACCATCCAACGGCTAACTTTGTCGCTTATTACTTTATTTAAAGAACTTGGAATTCGGAGCACGCCTCTAATAGAATACCTATAATGAAATTTCGATAACACCTTCAGACAGAAAGTTAAGGAGTGTGTTTGTGTAACTTATGCTGAATTAGTTAAATAGCTTCGTAGTTCACAGCATATCATTTCATATACAAGTATGTAGCGAGTATCTAGAGTAAAAAGTTGTTATTGCCATAGGGATATGTTAAAAGTTTATTTCATCAAATAGAAACAAGTACTCTTGCCTAATAAATATTATTAGATCACAACTTGAATACTGTTCAATCATGTGTGGTCCATTTAATACGAGCTATAGATGGGGTGACCCAAAGTTTACGCAAGATTTGAATTTTGCGCCATTTGTGCAGTAAGTGTTGCCAACGAAAAAAAGAAGACAGCGTGACAGCAGCTAGTTCAGAGTTATAAAAAATAGAGCGCCACACGAAAAAACTACGCGTTTCCATTGTTCAGCAATATTTTTAAAATAATGAAGGTTTGGCAGCTACAATTCGCAATTTTCTTACAAAATAGTGATTCAACTTCATCAAATGTGAAAAGATTAATTAAAAAATTTAGGGAGACTGGATCAATTAGTGATCTTAAACACTCTGGCCGTGCTTCAACAAGTTGTTTAACATAACACATCAAGGCAGTTCATGGGAGTGTTCCTGAGAGAAACATCAATCAGTTTAGCACCGTGGATAAAAATTGGACACTTGAGTTCAATTGACTCAAGAACTGAAGCCTACTGACCGCGCAGAGCGAAGAGGGTTCGTTGAATGGATTAGGGAACAACAGGTGGATGATGATTTTTGGAACAAAGCGATGAGGCTCACTTTCTTTTTGATGGCTTCGATAATCGACAAAATTATTGGAAATATACGAGTGCTCGTTGAGAAAAAAATATATCCACAACGTGTTGTCTACACAGAATTCCTTCCGGATGAAGGAATAGTCAATAAAGAATATTAACTGCGTTTGAGAGAGCGTATCCGCCACAAAAGCTAGATTTATAGAAAGACAATTCTTGGATTTTGCACCACGATAATACACCATCACACAAACAGATAATTGTGAAGGATTTTTTTTATCAAAAACTCAACGTATGCCTGTATTCGCCGAATATGTCCCCTGATGACTTTTTTCCTCTTTCTCAAATTCAAATTACTGCTTCATGGAACACGTATTCCGTATAATTTTTGTTGACAGAATGTACAAACTATGAGTCGGCATTGTTAATAACGTACCTAGTTCTTTTGTTTTATTAAACTCTTTCGCATATTTCGGATTTTATTTATCACACGGTGAAATTAAATTTCTGAGGGTGCAAATAAATACCCTACACAAATTCAGACAGTCGGCAAACGTGCTAAGGGTACGAATTTGTTCGCCTTTGTTTGCTGTATTTACATATCCATACGCGCCTTTGCAAATACCATTATTTCAGAAATAAAGAAATGGACTGGTAATAGAATAAAATATAATGAGAAGTTTATTTTGTTATCAATGTCAACAGAGAAATACAGCTTCCAGTTAAAACACAGAAAGAAGTTAAAACGACCCTTCAACTTACTTGAAGTAAGAATACCTATTTCGCATTTTCCTTTATGTTAATATTTATGGAGTAGGTGGGAGACTCTGAAAGAAGTTTTGTAAAATGAAAAGGTTTAATTGTCATTAAAATTCCATTGTAAATAAAAACATCTATTTTCCCCAGGTAAATGGGGATTTTTTTTTTATTTGGCAAAATAAACAAAAACCAAATCGAAGCACAAATAGTACAAGCAAATATAATTATTTTAAAAGAATTCCTAATTCCTAAAAGCATTAATGATCTGTGACTTTTTTTTATGTAATGAAAGTAAAAGTGAAATCCTTTTATATTTTTTATGAATGCTTTGACATCGTTGAAAGATATTTATAATATATTTTTAATGAAAAAATAATTTATGTTTCATGATATCACGTTACGAGTATAAAAAAGTTTGAGAGATTACTAACATTGCAAAATATGTAGAATAAATCCAGTTACATTTTTTTACCCAGAATTTCGTACCTTCGTGTTGGAATATCTAAGTTTGACTTCAGATCTACATGTTCAGTTCTTGCATAGTTATATAAAACAACAACTATGCGAAGGAACGATATAGACCCGTACACACGGCAGATAGAGATACCGGCCAGAGGACTTAATCTCCGGTTTCAGACAGTGACACATTTCTGAAAACATTAAGAAGTTTAAATAACTGAAGTGGCAACATTATCACATTTGAACATTAGTTTTATAAGCTACGTTATTATATACCAGGTCTGTTCAGGAAATAACCGAACTTTTTGAATTACGCGCTAATTGAGATATTTAGTGATATGCGTGTGTCTGCATTGCGTTGCGCATAACCTTCTCTGTAACCACGTGTTCTTGGTTTAGTTTTCGCGATACTGTTATTTAAATGCAACGTGTTTAAGTGTTACTATCGATTTTTGAAATGTGGATTTTCTGGAACAACGATGCAACGTAAAATTTTGCGTGAACCTGGCGAAAACTTTCAGGGAAATGTTTCAACTTTTGAAATAAGCTTACGGAGATGATGCTGTGGGTCGTACGCAATGTTGCGAATGGTTTTACGATTTAAAAGTGGTGGTCAATGAATTGAAGATGATCCTCGACCAAGAAGGTTTTCGTCTTCAACTGATGAGTAGCACGTTCAGATTGACTGTCAGAGCAAATGCCGAAGAAATTAGCATCTCAATGGGGCCATGGCATGAAATTTTGTATGGACGTTTGTCGGCAACTCTTTGAACCAATGACAATGAAACATTCATTCAAAGAATTATAACAAGAGACGAATGCTGGTGTTTATGGCTACAATATCGAAACAAAAGTTTAATCAGCGCAAAGGATCTCCACGTCCCAAGAAAGCACGTCAATTTCAAGCCAATGTCAAAGTGATGCTCACTGTTTTTTTTTTAACTTTAATGGAACTGTGCATTTGCCTTAAGGTGAAACAGTGGACCATAGGTACTATCAAAGTGTTTTACAATGGTTACGTGAAAAAATTCGCAAAAAGAACCAGAGTTGTGACGAGACAACTCATGATTCTTGCACCATAATAATGCGACCGCACACTAAGCTTTGTCAGTTAGTCAGTTTTGTGCCAAAAATCATATTACTGTCATCCCTCACACTCCTTACTCGCCAAACCTCGCTACTTTCGATTTTTCTTATTTTCGAAATTAAAATCAGTGCTGAAAGGAAACGTTTTCAGACTATTGATGACATCAAAGCAAATTCGTCACGTACATTGGGAACACCTCTGGGAAGAGTGTGTAAATAGGAAGGGGGGAGTACTTTGAGTAAGTCAAGGACCAATAATGTATAAAATTAATAATAGAGTTTAAGCTTAGCCACAAATTTTGACGATTGTAGGCCATCGGAATCCAGGGGACATTGCAATCGACGCCCCCAGATCTCACAAATTACACATTTATTAGTATTATTTATTACATTTATTACTTACTTTTGTTACCAATAGTTTAAGTAACAAATTGCCTCTTTCTGAGGCACGCTTCTTAGATATAAGGGCGTTTACTGCACTGTACCCTGGTCGTGGACAGCCTAACTTCTAAAACAATAAGCAATGTCAATAATTAGAGGGACTCTCTTGTCCTGCATATCTAATCGTTCCCTGCCCTGTAACTCAAAAATAACTTCAGTAAAATTCAAATTTCCTGGTATAAAAATTGCGTGGTGATACAGGTTAGTAGTCGTCCATATTTATGCTACTGAAAATTATTTAGAAGGTATACTTTTATCAAAAATTGTAATTTAATGTCCTTATTGCAAGATCAAAAAATAATTTTCTTCATTTTCATTACCAAAATAGTATAAAAATATTAAAAACTGGAAGCTGTTCTATATATGTTAAACACTATCTGTGAATTGCCCCGTATACCTGTAAATGTTCTAGTTTGTGGTGATCAGCAGACACAGAAGTTCTTTCCTATTAACTGGTTGGAAATTGTTTCCTTCTCGTGTTCTCAAATGGATGCCATTCCCTGACTAATCGTAAATTAACGTTATCGTTTCTGCTGACAGAAGAACACTTTAATTAGTTCAGAAGCAATCGATACTTGCCCCAATCGTAAAGTTACTATACCTAATTCGTATTCTTAAATAGGTATCGAAATATATTAAAATGTTTGAAAAGGCCTTTATAGCTAATTCTTTCAATTTATTTACTTATGCAATACTTGCCTTACAGATGAAACACAGATACAAATCCATTGTAACAATATAGACACACTTAAAATTAATTGTTACAAAAAACAATAAATGAAATAATATCAAAATACGGGTAATAAATTATTTAATAAAATGAAAGGGTAAAAAGTAATAATGACGATATAATACTATGGCGTCGTTTATTTCTTTTTTTGCTAGATTACCACACTTTATTTGTTTTTATGCACCGGCAGCTCTTTTATGGCTAGGTTGTGGGTAAGGTAAAAGTGTTAATTCACATCAAGTAGGGAATAAATATATTATGCAATCTAAGGGTTATTTCTAGGGGCGCCAATCACTTTTAAATAAGTAAACAAATATTGATGAAAGTGATAAATGTCAATATCAAAAATACAGATGTTTTATTTTTATTTATTTAAAGTATAACATTGGTGAGTTGAGGTAGTTACAGACATCATGAAAGAAAACCAGAAAACATAAAATTTAAAAACAGTTTTATTAGAAACTATTCAAACTGAAGAATGGCTACACTAATACTTGATGTAATGAAGTAAAGTAATGGGTATGAAATATACCTTCTAAATTAATCTACAAAAATGCATTAAAGTTAATACTACATGTAATAAGTATACCTATATAATAAGTCAAAAAAAAAGTGAAGGTTAACGCAGCATTCAAATGTAGATTTTTGTATGGAATAATTGTAAAATAATATAATAACGGTGTCAAAATAGTGGGTTATTTGTGATCACAAGTACCCTACATAATGAAATTAAATGTTGACGGATAGAATATACACAGTTATACATAGATATACCTCATAATCAGATATCGAGTAATTTGGAAAATTTAAATATGGTTACGTCATGTGAACAAAATAGGTTTAAGATTTGGCATGGAAATCAAAATCTTGTGGTTATTCATAAAATAAAACCTGACTTATCCACGTGGTCCAATCCACAAGCTAAAATGGCGGCTCCATGGTCCCGGAAATGGCTCTGACAAATAGACTGACGACATCAGACCGGCCGAAATGCCAATACGTCTAGGAAGTCTATGTAGTGGAAAACCACGGGGAAGACGCAGCAAACAGGCTTAGTGGAGACAACGGGGATAGTGTAGGTGTGGAGTACGGCTCCCAGGGCGACACGTGCTGATTACATAACCAGGTGTAAGACCTGATCGGAGGAACTCGAACGCGGTACACGCCTACTCCTAACTTACTTGCCCTGTGGATATTTAAACCACGGTATACCTAACTGCAATAATAAAAAAGATCGGCAGTTATACTTACGGAGCAACCTCCGGCGAGTTGACAGTTTTTAGTTGACTATTAGCAAAGCTATTGGATGCTGGTGATGTAATGTACGATGTACAGTTCAAAATATCGGCATCAAGGCTACTCTAATAATTCTGTTGCAATTTTACTACGGCACAGGTTGAATGAACAATTTCACGTACTTATTTCTGACCCGCGTTTCAAGAAGTTCTGTCCGTTCATCTGTTTCTTTTTCGAATTTAATATTCGCCCTACTCCGCGTGAAGCGCGCACGACCGGACTTTGGTTGTTATAAAAACTAGACATCTGATTCTGTTCCTACACGATACAGGATGGTATAAAATTTCCTAGCCAAGGATACTGGGACACAACAATAAATATGTATTTTATTAAGGTGTCTTATTTGAATGCTACAATACAAAACTATCAAATAAACAAAAGTAAGGAAATGAAAATAGATTTTAAATGACAGAATTTTTATTACATCAACATTTGAAACACCGATCGAGAACAGCAATAACGTAATTATTTTGAAGAGTTCTATTAACTTAAAATATTATAAATGCTTTTCTCCAATGCTGTATCTCTTTCTCCTCCAATTAAGCCGAAAAAAGCCGATATAATTTGTGGCGTTCCACAGGGTCCTTTATAGTTTTTTATTTGTTAATGACCATAATAAATATGTACAACCTATCACTCTCAGATGATTTGAAGATATTTGATACAGTTTGAGACATCGATGATGAGCTAAAATTGCTGTAATAACAGTAATTTGCAAGTGCATTGTGTGCAAATATGTCAATTTGATATACAACATTGATGATGTTAATTCTCTCACAGATCATCAATTGTGTCAACAATAAATTCAACAACTGTTGTACGAGAATCACTAAATTTGGTACAAAGGAGTTTTATGACATGTGGAATCGAATGGTGCTACGTTTTTTGGCGGGGAACCCCCTTAAGACACTTTTTCGTGGGCCCCCTTGTCAGATCAGATTCCACATGTCATAAAACCTCTATACACCAAATTTAGTGATTCTCGTACAACAGCATTCTGAGATATAAAAACACTATTCTTAGGGGCAGATTTCAGGTGGCTCCGAAAGAGGGGGTCACTTGGCAAAAAGAAAACTACGGGTCCCCTAAATTTGTCTTAAGAATCCATGACTAAATTTTGTTGTCCTGTATAACCATCCATTTAGGCTTATATCTTTAATATTTCTATTCTTTATTTCTTTAAGTTTGGGAATTTCTCATGTGTTTCTTTATTTATATTTGTTCTGGAGCTGGACCTGTTGGTCAATGACGGTGATATCCTTTTTTACTCAAAAAATTCCTAAAACAGGAGGGAAAATTCGTTATTAATAGCGTTATACTCTCGCCTATGCATATACATAGTCATTATATTTCCGAATTCACATATTTCTATTCTAAGATGTATTGAATGTTTCATTTCTCTGGATACGCACATTTATTAAACTTCAAGTAATTTCATATTCGTTATTCTTAGTGTATTAATAAATATAATGGTATGTACTAGTTATTAAAGATGAAGCCGGTCATAATAGTAAAAATGTTAAATTTGAATAAATTGTGATATCCCATTGTGTACCATACCAAATTACAGTGCTAGCAAAGCTTGATGAATAAGGACAAAAAAAATATAAATAGATGTATTCATGTAAAAGTAATAAGGACAAACAGCCATGGTCTGAGAGAAATATAATAAAACTTATTCATGCATACTTCCACAAAAAATAATGTGTACCTTTTGTATTCTTTGCGTCACAATGCTAATACCAAGGTATATTTTAGAACGATAAATGTTTTTTATTTCCTTCCACCTCAAGATGTCATATTTTTCTTAGAACTCCATAAGAGCCAGGCTCTTACATATACAGAATACATTTTTTAAATTTAGTTCAGGCAACTAGTAAAATAGAGGGGGTAGAAAGAAATATATTTATCTTTTAGTCAGAATTAACTGGATATTTTTAATTCAAGAAAAATTATGGTTTTTATTTACGAGATTTGGCGACAGCTTATATGTATAAAAATATTATATTACTCCAAGGTCAGTAAAAGCCG
Organism: Anoplophora glabripennis; assembly: GCF_000390285.2. Taxonomy (NCBI): domain Eukaryota; kingdom Metazoa; phylum Arthropoda; class Insecta; order Coleoptera; family Cerambycidae; genus Anoplophora; species Anoplophora glabripennis. The sequence goes on along the minus strand of NW_019416579.1, from coordinate 136,621 downwards.
GCTTGATCCTCTGTTCACCCCCGAGAGAATAACGTAGGTATATCCTGGTTTCATTATAAGAAAAAAAGCATATCTCCTTATGTTTATCATAACTTTTCTTCAATTTTACACGCTTGTTGAATATAAGAAAATCCCTTATGGTACTGCAAACATCCCGTAGAATACTTTTATGAAACTATTAGCATAGAAATTAATAATAATTACTGATTATTATTTTTACAAAAATTTTGATAAAACAGGAAAGGTAGATTCCGATGTTTATAAGTACGATTTCTTGTCTATAAAACGCCGGCCTGAAGAATATTTGCGTATATAATATGAGTATATTATTCTTGATTTAAGAATTTTTTGCAAGTATTAAAAATTGTTATTTTGTTCAATTTGGCCCATTTTCCTTTCCCTTTCTAATTCGATGTAAATATGTACAGATGTATTGTAAGAGAACTAGAATGGAGTACCATTACCTAACGGTTCCAACAGTTATTGTAGCTTATACAGGGTGTCTCATAATTAGCTGCCAATCCTGAACAGGCCGATTCTATGATCAAAACTAAGTAAAAAAGTTCATATGAACATGGGTCCGGAAATGCTTCCTAAGGGCACAGGGACCCATTGAAGAGGGAGGAATGGAAATCATTTTTTTGCAATATCTCTCAATCGCGTTGTGATAAATGAATGAAATTTGGTATACACAGCTAAATTTTGATGAGCAATTTGATGGACTAATCCATTTATTTCCACAAGGTCCATTGGGGTGGGTACGGGGGGGCCCTTGGTACTTTGCGTGTGTAACTTTTTCATCTTTGACTTTTTAACAAATTGGACAGCAAATTCCGTTTTCCCGAACTGTTTTACGTTAAAAAGGTACTCTTGTTTCAAATCGTTATCTTTAACGGTTTCTGAGAAAATCGCTCTTGAATTAATCCCACTTTGGTCAATTTCATAGTAATTTAAACAAAAAATAATAATAATAATTTAATACGTAATCAGTAATACACATTATTGATGTAGAACAATTATGATATGATGATTTGTTTATGGCTTTTGCGATGGTAATGCTGCGCGGCAGAACGCGAGTACGGCAGAAGGTTTCCAAACAGAAGGCTGACATCAAGGAGGACATTCCTCACTGTATTCCGCAATTTAGCTGCAACCGTCACTTTTCGAAGGGATCATAAGATGGAAACTTAATTTTGATAACAGACAACAAGCTATTTTAAAAACTGTTCAAAAAACCCTCCACCTTCTCTGATACAAAGTCTTGCCCTACGTGTAACACTTCTCGAAGCTATTAAGATGCTAAAACGGTTTTGACGAATTTCATTGGCTGCATCATTGATACGCTGCAGCAATTCCTCACGGGTATCGACTTCGGTGGCGTAAACTTTTTGATTTAGATATCCCCAGAAAAAGAAGTCCAGCGGGGTTAGGTCGGGAGAACGCGGCGGCCAAGCTACCGGTCCGTGCCTCCCTATCCACCGTCCAGCGAAATTTTCGTTTAGGAAATTTAGAACATTGCGACCACTATGTGCCGGGGCTCCATCGTGTTGAAAAAACATGTTACGTCGTAAATTTAGAGGCAGATCATCGAGAATTTGGGGAAGATTTTCTTGAAGTAAGTTTAAATAAAGATTTGAATTGAGACGTTGTGGAATTTCAATAGGTCCAATCAGAGTGTCGTGAATTATTCCCGCCCATAAATTTATGGAAAACCGTTGCTGGAAGTTTGTTCTCCGAACAACATGTGGGTTCTCTTCTTCCCAATAATGAGAATTATGAAAATTTAATTTTCCATTTCGGGTAAAAGTAGCTTCGTCACACCACAAAATTTTGGAAGCTTGCTCGTTGTCCAGCGACAAAATCCAGCGACAAAATTGCATACGTGGCGCAAAATCTTCTGGTATCAAGCCATGTACACGTCGATAGTGATAGGCATGTAGACCTTGTCGCTTTAATATTCTTCCAACCTGAAATGTTAGTAGCACATCTAATCAATTCTGTTAAGGAAATCTTTAAGATATGTAGTACCGTTGGCCGAGGAACATTTATTTGCCTTGAAATGTTCCGTATGCTAGTCGTAGGATCTTGTTCAATAGCGTCAAGGACCTCCGCTTCCCTATTAATCCTGGGACGTCCTTGACCCGGTGCCTTTCGAAAAGTGGCGGTTGCAGCTAAGTTGCGGAATACCGTAGGGAATGTCCTCCTTGATGGCAGCCTTCGGTTTGGAAACCTTCTCCCGTACTCGCGTTCTGCCGCTGCAGCATTACCATCGCAAAAGCCATAAATAAATATCATATCAACTAACTCTTGTCCCGTAAACTCTTCCATTTTTTTCGCTTAGAACTATTAAATTGGCAATCGGGTTGACAATACTTTGACATAAGAATACCTTGATTTTTTTGTTTAAATTACTATGAAATTGACCAAAGTGGGATTAATTCAAGAGCGATTTTCTCAGAAACCGTTAAAGATAACGATTTGAAACAAGAGTACCTTTTTAACGTAAAACAGTTCGGGAAAACGGAATTTGCTGTCCAATTTGTTAAAAAGTCAAAGATGAAAAAGTTACACACGCAAAGTACCAAGGGCCCCCCCGTACCCACCCCAATGGACCTTGTGGAAATAAATGGATTAGTCCATCAAATTGCTCATCAAAATTTAGCTGTGTATACCAAATTTCATTCATTTATCACAACGCGATTGAGAGATATTGCAAAAAAATGATTTCCATTCCTCCCTCTTCAATGGGTCCCTGTGCCCTTAGGAAGCATTTCCGGACCCATGTTCATATGAACTTTTTTACTTAGTTTTGATCATCGAATCGGCCTGTTCGGGGTTGGCAGCTAATTATGAGACACCCTGTATAACCACAAATTTTTTAGACATTTTCCTTTTGTCAAGATATGCTGAAACATCAAAGTTTTAAATTAGATAAACACAAAATTGACGAAATCACATTATAAAAATTTGCAGAAGGTCCAAATTTTTAATAATGGTTGTGTTTTGTAGCTGAGAACAAAAATATATGGGTTTTTATTGGTATATGCTTATGCAGGCACTTTCAAATTATTTTTTTTTATATGTACTCGTATCACCCAAATACATGTTGCTCCTTGTATATGATGACCAATTATTAGAACGGATTCTTGCCCATACTGGAAGTAGGTACATCATAAAATTCAGTCACAGCTGAATCCAAATTTTGAGTTAATATTTTAAATCACAGGTTGCAGACCGAGTTGTGTCCTTTTCTACGTATTCCAAAGTGTAAAAATGTTGCAACTACAATGTTTAGAAATATATACTTATTCAGAAATTATTAAAATGATTAATAATTTAAATAATTAATACTTTGTAGATGATAGAAATCAAATTAATATACTGATGACGTATACCCACCTCAGAAATGCTGCAATGTCATTGGGCAACTGAAGGTCAAAGTTTGTTGACAACCTACTTTTTTAGCAATCCTGGGTCCTACCACCGTACTGCCACCACAGTACTGCGCAGGAGTAGATGCGCGCGCAGCGACGCCGACGCAATTACATTAGTGACAAGATCGTAAGCGGTTTGGGTAAAAAGTGATAGTCCCGCTCGATCCCGCCTCATTCGAAGTAATTTTTCGTGCCAATGCGCATTGAAACGGTTTCAGTCGCAGCGAAGCTCTTACAGAGTCACTAAAAGAAGATGCCAGTTACAGAGGTAATTACGGAACGTCTTAGAGGATCATCATTGTTTAAGGAGCTGTTGCGATCGTAGCGGCCTTAGAACCACCAACAAGAACTGAAATTAACATGAGGGAAGGCCTAGAGATTCTGATAGCGGGTTCGTCGCCACAAAGCCTAACCCGAGAGCAAGGACGCTTCAAAGGTTTCCAAATAATAACAAACCGAAATATATATCTTAAATATACACTTTTGTTAGGTGAAGTATAGAAAAAAGAAATAAACATGCCGCAATTAATACAAGTACAGGTATATTTTTTCTAGGAAATATTAATTATAAATCTACGTCCTTATTTAGGTACATGGCTATTATCTCAAAACGAATATTCTTATTCCAGGAATTATTTCTTCAACACAATGGAAATTATTCAGATTCAAGATAGGGGTTAAAAAACATACAAAACGTAATATCAGTTTAATGGATATACATCTTTTTATAATGTTTCTTTAATACCTCTTAAAATTCTTAACAGCATTAAGCTAAATGTTTGAAGATAAAAGTACGACGGAGAATAGAAGTTATTCTTAGCTTAAAACTTAAAAAAGTGTTTCTAGCATAATATTCTAGGTGTATTAAACTAGTATCAGTTATACCGAGCTTTAAATTGCTGGCCACGTGGCTTGTAATCATTTATGAAGGCTTTGTACTACAAGGCCTTACATCTGATGCTCTTTTGTTTGATGACGCCACTTTTGTTATACGAGATGCTTTAAATAAGATGGACATTGATATCTCGAAAACCGTGAGAGATGGAGTAATTACTATTAAACAGGAAAAAAGTTCCGTAACCTAGTGAAGAGGAATAGAAAATATATTACATTTTGAGATTTTTTTAAACTTTCTTAAGACAATTTTTACTATTCTATTCGAATTAATTTTTGTGTGGTGTTCCGTCTTGCAACAACCGTCACCAATTTAACTTTAGATATAAACCTGTCAGTATTTTTGCGCTATTCAATTCCTCATTCTTCCCTGGGTGCAATAATAGTAAATCATACGTTTCCGTGTTGTTACATATCGAAACAGATAACTCATCATCAGTGTTCTTTTCATTAAAGATGTTGATGGTTCCATGTTCTACTGCTACTAATTTCAAATGTAAATTAGCAAAAATTAAATAACAACAAAATTATAACGAAGTATATAGTTTCAACTAAAATAAATAGTACTTAAATGTGAAATACTGTTGGATACAACCTACGGGTAATTCATAAATACCCCCGTTTTTGTTTGTTTGTTCGTCTAGGGGGTGGTAAAATTATTAATTAAAAATGTTAAGTACAATTTTCATCTGTATTCCGAAAAAAAATTTGTAGCTCATCTAAACGATCGTTTTCTAAAAAATTTCAAAATATGTCAGATTCACCCCTGTTTGACTATCTAGGAGATGATCAAAAATATTAATTATGCAATACTGTTAAGTAGACTTGTCATTAAAAAAGTATGTACCTCATCTAAACGTTCGTGTTCACAAGAATTTCAACGTTATGCAGAAAAAATGTTTTCATCTAAATGAAAAATGCAAGTTATGTTGGCGAGAGGGATCCTCCAGTCACTCTTATTATTATTTGTTTGCCTGCCTAGGTGGTAGAATTTAATAAGTACATATAAATACGAATTCTTGAAGTGTTTTTTTAGAAACATGTCCTTTATCTGAACTAAACGTTCGTTTCTACTGAAAACTACAAATAATACTTTCCTTTGTTAACTGTTTGAAGTTTTAGGTCACACTACGTACAAACCGCTATGGTACACATTATTTTGCTTGTTTTTTTTTCGGTATCACGTAGTTTATTTTTTTAAGAAACAGTTTTCTCTGACATTATCCGATTCTTCAATTAATAATGTTTTTAATTTTCAATTTGAGATATCATTGAAGTACCTTTCACGACATTTTTCAAGAAATATATCGACGCTTTAGTACGAAAACATGCTATCTCTGATTTCGGTTGGAAAACATGCTATCTTAAATTAAGCTTGAAGAACATGCTAACTCAGATCTTTAAGTAAAAACATGGTATCTCAGATTGACTAGAAATTTAAGTTGGCACATTGAATGATTGAAACCGTGCATTTATAATACACTTATGTAATATATTTTTAAAAAAGTAAGGAATGTTTATGTTCAGGTACACTGTTTGTTTATCTTATTTTTTTTTATTCAACATTTTTCAATTAATTTTGTGAAGTTACTGTTATAAACGACAAAATTGTTAATTAAAAAAATAGAATAATATGCAGTATGCTGCAACACGTACATTATTCGACGTTTTTTGAAATAACAAATTATAAAAAAAATAGTGTATACCTTAGTCTATAAAAATGTTTGTTATTACTAAAAATTATTCGATTTTTTTCATACAAGTTTGCTTTGGTATCAAAATTAATAGCGTACTCTTATTTGATTTATAGTCGCTACTCTTGATACACTTATTTTTCTTTTTCACAAAATCTGGGATGCACAATTTATTCTGAAAATAATTTTGTATGCCTAAGGAGACTGCAATAAAAAGAATTATATAATGGAGCAGGCTAGGCCCCAAACTCCGGGTCCGAATCGTTCTTACTGCACCTCAATAAAAACAAGGTAGCCGCGTCCTTGCACAGATTTTGGAAACGAAATGCAGGTATGCGACACTTTTATTACCGGTACTTTATGATCTGCTGATAATAAACATGTGTACATGGGGAACAGCGGAAATGTGCACCTGCAAATAATATACGCCCGTCGCATCGATATGTGTATACACAACTTTATAGATTATATTTATGTTCTGGTTATTATGTCAGGTAAGAGTGCGCTATTAATTTTTATATCAAAGCAAACTTGTATGAATAAAAACGTATAATTTTTAGTAAATGAAACATTTTTATATATTAAGGTATACACTATTTTTTTATAATTTGTTATTTTAAAAAACGTCGAGTAATGTACGCATTGCAGCATACTGCATTATTCTATGTTTTTAATTAACAATTTTGTCGTTTATAACAGTAACAACAAAATTAATTGAAAAATGTTGCATAAAAAAATATAATAAACAGTGTACCTGAACATAAACATTCCTTACTTTTTAAAAAATATATTATATAAGTTTATTATAAATGCACAACTTCAATCATTCAATGTGCCAACTTAAATTTCTAGTCACACTGAGATAATATGTTTTTACCTAAAGATCTGAGTTAGCATGTTTTCCAAACTTAATTTGAGATAGCATGTTTTCCAACTGAAATTTGAGATAGCATGTTTTCCAACCGAAATCTGAGATAGCATGTTTTCGTACTTAAGCGTCGATATGATGTACGTACCGCAACTATGTCTATCGCATCGTTTATTACGTCTGTGCATTTTTACATATGTGCTACTTTGTCTTGTCAGATATCGTTTCATATTTGCGAAATTTTTTCTGCTAAATTTAGTCAATTGATGATGATTGATTCGCCTTCTCCAAATAAAAATATTCTCTTAACCAAAGTCGAATTCACAAATTGGTAAGACTTTTCTATTCCGACAATAATATTTAAACAATGGAACTTGACCACGTCTAGCTAAATAGAATAGCAAAATATTCGATACCATTTATTGATATTTCTGTAGTAATTTACGTTTTCCACCAGTTCGTGGGGTAAAATTTCTATTGCTCTCATTCCGTCTTGTCTTTACCCCGAGTAGATGTTTCAATTTATTTTTCACTCATATTGTCCAAATCTCTATTTCGTTATTAGCTCCTTCAATTTCACAAAAGTTTTGAATATTCCGATAAATGTCTGTGTTTGCAGTGCATTTACAATTATGTTGAAGGGCCTTTTCTGGTGACAATATCAGGCGATTATTGCGGATAGTTCTGGATGGTTTGCCCAAAATTTCTCGAGAAGCTATACTTTTGAATTTAATTTCTACTAACCTGTATATTGTGAAAGGAATATTAAAAAAACCATGCGACTTCTTATGAGCATTCATTAGCTCGTCTTGGTTCGTTTTAAAACAGATTATTTTCACATGTCATGTAGCCTCCGATTTTGTATAATTTTATTAGATTAGAATTAGAAAATTAAATTTATGTATTAAGATTATGCAGAGCATGTCTAACATGTTTATAAAATTTAAACAATATTTGACCGATGTAAGTTTTAAAGTATTTTAAAATATTTTATTTAATAAGTGTTAAAAATTTCTTTAGATATAACATTTGCAAAAATTTTATAATAATTCATCTTTGATGTTTTGTCTGAAGATGGGGTAAGTTATTTTATTGACCAATGTCCCAGTAAATAAACAATTTCGAGAAGCTAACCATACATCTGTTTTAAGAAGATATTTTTAGATATTTGGAATTGCTCCTCCTTGAAAACAATTAATACTTATTTGGCGGAATTTCCTCACAACTTTATTACTTTTTTTACCCATAGAGCACCATGTCATGTTTTTAAAAATACCAACACATTTTTGAACTTTTTGCGTAATATATTTTAGATTATTTCCTTGTAGTACAAACATGACTCGCTCGTTTCTGTGAACAGTATGCAATACCGAACAGTTTCATTTTGGTCCTAGATTTTCAAATTCTCAACACTGTTGGAAAAAAATTGATTTCAATTTCTTTGATAATTCGTTTTTGTTTATTCGTTACAAAATGTTTATCTACATCCGACACTTGTATTAAACATATGAAAGCAGGAAATACGTAGTTCCATTTTGCTATCTGGATTTTTTTGGAATTGTAGATAAGTCACAGATCAAGTTTATATAATCTTTTCATCACATATAATTTCACTAGATGCATATTCCGTTTAATAAAGCGAAATTAAAATCTACTACTACTTTGTTAAAAATTGGATATTTCTTTTTAGATGAAGTACATACAGACAAAGATAGGGGTGGTTCTAACTTGCCCACAGGTCCCCCTTGCCGGAATATATCAATTTTTTTGTTAAATATTATCATTTAGACGAGATGCACATTTGTTTCGGCAAAAAGTGGAAAATTTTGCTCGATATTTGCAATTAATAATTTTTTATCACCACATAGAAGAGCAGACGGGTAATAATAGAGGTTGTTCTGAGTTGCTGTACTGGAAAACAGATGCCATCAACATGCAAACGATGTATAATGTTCCGTTCATATCAATGATGATTTTTTAAACTCCACCATCTCGAAAACGACTTCCTGCATGTCATAAACCATTTCTGGGAAACTGTGGATAACATCACACAAATAAGAAACGTTAATTAGGTACTATATTTTATTAACTGAATATAATTTTAGTTCACACTACGCAAAAGACGTGAGATTTGATGTTTGGTATTTCTTTACAAGATCCTATACAACTTATTTGATACGTCTAAGTTATTAGATCAAATATACCCAGTCATACCCAGACAATATCTAGAATTCATCAAATATTCTATTTTCGCATCCCTAATTCACAATATAACTTTAATTCTCCTATAACAATCTGCAGAAATGTTAATAAAGTATCTGACATTGACATTTTCATTGTACACATAAATAAATTTCAAACATTCTTCAAAATTAATTAATTTTTATTCTATTCTGTCTATAGACTACGCCTATATTGTGCATTTGTAATCTGTTGCAATATCTACTTTTAAATGAGCTTTGCCTGCTAGGTGTATGTTCTATAAATAAATAGAACATGTTGCATAAGAAAATAATAATGTTTTTCTAGCTATTAACATGACATCAAAAAGTAATATTTAAATATATGTAACATTTAGGTACATATATTTGACTAGCACGTCCATTGTTTACAAAACTAATGCTATTATGACCTGCTATCATTTTAGAGGGATCAGGGAATGATCGACAATTTAATGTCTAAACTTTAGATTACTTCATGTTGCTACAACCCTATTATATTTGTGATGCAGATATAACTTATGCAAGTCGTAATATGCCTAGAATTGTACTCATCTCTCTGCTTAAACTATGCAATAAAATCCGCTAACCAGATCATCACTCTTGGACAGAATGTGAAAAGTTAGTCCAATTCCAAACTTTAAAATCAAACCAACTAGTTCCACTTCATTACTTGTTACAAAAAGTCGATTATATACTTTTTTTGTAGCATATATTAGGTTTTAATTCAGAAACTAAGATTACGTAAACAAATTCTTAAATACTCTTTAATAGTTTGAAGTCCAAAAATGCAGATATATTTTAATTGATTTATCCTGGCTGAATTTTGTAATAGCTTTTCTTCAGTCAAATGATACAGAAGCCACAATAAAATACAATTTCTTGGAAGGTTTGCAACATTACAAAATGATTTCAATATGTCAGATACCTATGTAGGTACGAAGTATTATGTACGAAGTGTTTACTGGCGTTGCTTTGTGAAAGACTGACTTACTAACCTGTAGTATGAGTTACAAACATTACACATTACATTATGTCGGTCTGAAAAAATTGCATTCTTATACTGCAGATATCGATTACGCACAGTCGAGTGTTTAAATGAATTATAACTTAATTGAGCCCTTAGCTTTACGATACAATTCAGATGGCCATTTCTCGGACTCAGAAAAACTTTTCAATATTCGAACTAAATTGTAAAATATATCAAATTTAGCTACATATTTGCCAAAAAAGTAAAGTTTAATTGGAATAGAACACCCTCACGTACTCAGCTATTGATAACTGTTATATATAACTCATTTTTTTATAATGTATTTTAATATGTAACAGATACACCTTTTCTTCTAGAAAACCAAGATTTTCAAAAAACATCAGCTTTTTTAAACCTCTACGAACCAGACAGATATACTATAGCAAAAACGAATTATTTTAGCTGTTCTTATTTTAGGTAAAATAAAACCATTTTCCTCTTCAGCTATACCAAAAGCTCTCCTGTATCAAATATTATTGAAATACCTTTAAAAGTGGAATAGGATCATCTTAAATGAATAATAAAAATTTGTTGGTTACCTGTTACTTTTGACGAATGCACTTTAGTAATGAATATATTTGGATAATAACAATAATATTAATTATCTACCCTTCACTTTAATCGCAAGAACTAGCCCACAAGTAAAAGCACTGTTAAAAATTAAATGTATCATATATTTGAAATTATTCAGTGGAATCGAAATTTTCTATGTCGATGTCATAACTTCAGGTACTTGTTTTTTAGTTTTTTACATCACTTTAAACTAAAAGCCATAATAAATCAAAGGTTTAATCAGTTTTAGAGGCGTAGGGTGTTGAAATAAAAAAGTACATATATCAGATTGATTCAGATACCTTTAACATTGTTTGATTAAACTCCTGCAAAGATTTTGTCCTTGGGATTAAGATTTTAGTTCTTTGGTTTAATTTATTTGTGTTTTAATTTGTATTGTTGGTCTATAGTAACAGTGTATTTGATTCATAACTGTACATCAAAGGAAAGATGTATCTTTTAAATGTAAAATAAATTAACCATATAGTTAAATAAATCAAGATCAATTCTAAAACTACTCATTTCGGAGAAAAAAATATAAATATAAAAATAAAAACTTTTTGTTATAAATACAATATTAAAGAATATTTTATCATCGAAATCAAAAACAAAGCGGTGTCGTGAAAGCCTCAAATATAATAATGAATGCACTGGATCTATTAAATTTGCAATATAATCAGTGACATAAAAACGCTGGTTCTTCTAGTAGCAATGTTTCCCAGTATTTCCGCCACTGGTTGACATAATTGTGAAAAAATCAGTTTACAGTCACTAGCCCAAGTTATATTATTTTATGTCAAACATAAAACATCTTTGCGCCAATGTTATATTTAACAAAATTTTAACACCTATGTATGTCAAAAAGTAAGGCGATTAGGACAGTGGTTCATATGGACTTGCTTCATGTTTTTAGATAGAATTATATGTAAATTGTAACGAATTTGAAATGTTAATGTAGAAATTCAGATGAAAATATTGCCTGACCGAACTTAAAGTCGTATAAAAATTTTAATTGTTATTATAGCATCACCAAATTGGTATAAAATTGTTAATATGGAAATTCTGGATATAAAACTAGTAATGAATAATTATATTACATAGTATAAAAATAATAATCTTTTAATTTTATTCTCAAGTACAGAAAAAATTAAAAAAAATGCACGACATCGACACTTGTTAGTAATCAGTACATAAAGAAAAACGAATTTAAACCTAGAGTGACTTATGTCAAATGAACGCTTAAAGTCTATAGATTAATCGGGTATACATATCGCAGGAAGACGAGTAAACTTAAAGAAGATATCTCAATCCAACATAAAACATAACATAAAAAATTTTCATCAAATGTCAAATTTTATAATAAATTTCACAAATGTCAAAGCTAAAGGTGGCTTTGTAAGAATACCAGAGATGACCTAAAAAATATAAAATAAAGAATATTTTAGTAAATAATTTATAGAATTGTAAATAAAAGTAAAAGGACATTTGTTAAAAATGTGTTCGTTATAAGCAGTGGTGTGACAAAATATTTGAAAAGGACATCTAAAAACTGAAAATTTCTGTGCATGGACCTTAAGAAAAGCTAGGGACAGAATAATCAGGAAGGTGGAGAAAAGCAAAGAAATTATTAATTGCTTACCGTTTGGGTTTTGCAAGATGTACAGCTTGGGGACGCAACTCCCGGAAAATTAAAAATAAAACAATAAGAAAGAGTCCAAGGAAGAAAATTAAATACTTACCAGTAAATCTATAGTTTGCCAGAGTCCAGATAAAGTTATTTTGGCAGCCCATGAAAATTATCCGCTACCAGCAGTAGAAAGCAGTTCCAAGGCAGTTTCCAGTGGCCCCAAGTCTGCAAGGCTTCTACGTAGTTTCCAGCGAAGAAAACTACAAATTTCGCAACGTAACAGGTACCTAAAACCAGTGCACTAAAATATCGCTAGCTATTCCAAATAAATCATGCTTTCTCTCGCATCAAATCTTTGCAAAGTATAAATAACAAACCACAGGACTTACCTGTACAAAAATGAGCAAAATCTGTCAAATGAACAGTCATTTTATTTAATTCTGACTAATTTTCATTCTTGTTCAGATGTAAGGATGCCCTTGATTGATAGGCAACAAATAATATAACGAAATATACTCCGAATTGCATAGATAAAGTTAATGAATAGAAATTTTTTTAATTATTCCTTATATTATTTGTAAGCTAAGCTGAAAAAGGGAGAATTTTGTTGTTAAAAATATTCTTTATTATAGAAAACATATTCTATATAAAAAAGGTATTCATAAATTTGAGTTTATAGTCTTCAAGTCAAAAAAAATAATATAACAAAATTTTGAATAAACACTTCATTAAATTTCAAACTCTATTTATTCCAAAGTGTGTTGCATTGTACTAGTTCTTGAGAACCGACTCCTGAGAATGTTCTGATATTGTCTATATAACAAGTGTCTAACAACAACTAGCCAGGGATAAAGTAAAAAGTAAGATATAAAAAAATATAGTAGAGGTTTGTATGATACTATTTACAATTTAAATAAAATATAAAATCTAAACCAAAAACACACACAAATCCAAAATTTATATTTTAATATTATAATATTGTAACACTTTTTAAATTGTCACGGGGTACAGTTTAATGAAAATTTTCTTAAAAATATTGTAGCGTAATAAAATTAGTTGAATCAAATATTCGGTTCTTATCATATTTGAAATACATACCTACGGAATTTTCTTTAATTCATAGATTACTTTCGGAAGCATTATACATTCAAATTGAGGGCCCAAGCACGAACTAGGAAGTGGCTTTCTTATCGCTTCTTAACAAAGCACGTCTCTGAGTATGAACGGTGGAAACGGACAAGTACACACGACGTGATCTTGAGGGCTCTCTCTGTCATCAAGGGGCATATCTAGATGTAGATTAAGGATCGAAAGCGACTTACCACGTCTGGTAGGTACATCATAAAGATAAAAACGAGAGCGGTTTCGGAAGGTCAGTCATGTATGTTAGTCTTCCATCGGTTTTATCTTCAGCAAGTGGAAGCTCTCAGCATAGTCTGAGGGAGGTTTTAGATTTAACCAATTTTTAAATGAGTGTGACATACAGGATAAGGTAAAATCATTTTATTTGCCTTGAAGAGAATTAAACAAGTTTATTAAAAAAAAATCGCAAAAAGGTCGAGTGAAGTTTGATTCAAGTTGCCAATGCTTAGGTGTTTTGTAGAAGACACTCAGTTTGTCAAAACTTAGCGTATCTCAGTCATTTTATAAAATGAGCTTAAATTGTGCTGGTCGTTTTGTAAAATTAAATGATAGACAGATTTTCATTAACTTTGGCACCAATCTTAAAAACTCCAACACAGAATTTTCATATTATACTTATTTATACACCTACACTTTAAAAAAATTTCACTCAAATTTCACTCAATTTTACTCAATAATGTATCAATTTCTGTCCACTCCCGATTGAGAAAAATTTTCACTCTATTAGTATGAGTACAACTGATTGAAACTATTGCATCAGAAATGACTGAGTTTACTCAAATCCGAGGTACTGCTAACTATCAATTGAGCTACTTTTGACTCTATTCTGAGTACTGACTTTTTCTCTAATATGCTTTAAATTTAACTATTATTGAGTCATTTTTTACTCAGACTTGATTTTTAATTAACTAAATATTGAGCGCAAAAATAAACCACTCATAAATGATTAATTAGGATATACAGTATTGAAATTAATTTACTTCGCGAGGCCTCCTCCTGTCTTGGCTGAGACCCGCCAGCTGAGAACCGCCGCCACCGGCTAAGGTTCTCCTGGCGATCACGCTTTTCTGTAGCATCTAACGGGCCTCTATCAACTGTGGTGGAAATTACAGAAGCAATATGTAAGTGGTGCCATCTTCACGGTGTCATTCAAATTACTCGAAATTAATATATGTACTTAGTACTCAGTAATGAGGAATTTACTCTAATTTAGGTACAAGTGCACCAAATATGAGTTTACGTGAAGAATTTATTTATGGAGGACCTATATTTTAGTGAAAGTTCTCAGTTTTAGTTTAAATATAATCACAAATGAGTAGTACTCAATAATTTCACTCAATGGATTCTCTCTGAACCTTTATTGCTTTCACTCACACAGATTTTTTTGCAGTATACTTTAATATAGATAAAAATAAATTAAACTTGTGTGACATTTCTAAAGAAACGTGGAATATCATAAATCGGTTGAACCCTGAGAAGCAAAACTTTTTGTTTGAAAATGTCACTCTTATAAAAATGCATGTTTATCTTCAAATTATTACAAATGTGACTACTTTCTACACAGGGTGGCCGCTGAGGTATCATATATGAATTCTATGACTACTTTTAAGCAAAAATGACTCTATTCACTTTTTCCAAATTCCCAATGGTTCCTGGAATATCGGGGTTTAAAGTTGCAAGGTTGTATGGGTAGTTACTAAAGAGTAAATTACATTGTTGCGACTAGAGGGCTTAGAAAAAAATTGTGGTTTATTTTAATGAAAGCGTAATGACAGTGTAATTATTAAAGCTTCTCAATGTGACTACCCAGTCCCCATTCAATAGCAAAGTGTCTTCATATGTCCCCACATGAGAAAGTGCAACGGGTTGAGACCCGTAGATTGCGGTGGTCAAGCAATGGGACCTCCACGACCTATCTAGCGATTTGGATACTTTTTATTGAGGAAATTAGTGACACCTCTTCCATAATGGGACGTAGCACCATCATGTAAAAAGAACACCGTCGTTCTGATTTGAAGAAGAATGTCCTGAAGTAGTAGAGGCAGATCGTAATCATTTCAGCCCAAACGTTTACAGATAATCTTCTCTGAAAATGGATTTATCTAGCATGAGGGTTTTCGATTGCCCACACATGATCTTTGTGGAAATTGTTGATTTATCTCTTGTGAATGTAGCTTCGTCACAGGAAAGGTTCTTAAAGGAGTATCCAGATGATGGCTCCACCATTCACAAAGACGAACTCTTTGGGGAAGATATGTGGGAAGAAGTTCTTGTACCTGTTGGTAATGATAGGGATGCAGTCCGTTTTCTCGTAAAATATCTTGCACAGCCGTCCTACTTTATCCAGTAAGTACAGAAATTCTTCTCGTACTAGTACCAGGATCATTTTCAGCAAGTTGAAATACTTCTGCAGCATTATTTCTTCGCATAACTTCTCTTTTACAAATCGGTTTGGGGAACGCACCTGTTAAACTAAAAGTTGTGAAGGTTCTATTGAACGTTTGTTTGTCGTTGATATTCCCTAAAGCTGCATTCACATAGGATTAGTGCGGTTGCATTGGTACTGTAGAAAAGTACTTAACATCTATTGCAATAGGAACATTCAGATAAACTTCACAGTAACGCCGTTGTACTGCAGTTGGAACGGCAGAAGCTAGAAGCGTTCTAGCTTTTACCAATCCATTACCATCAGTAATACAAGGACCAATTAGACAACAGCATTTTTGACAGAACACCACAAAACATACAGTACAGAAAATACTAGATTTATTTTATGTAAACAGAGTAGATAATATTTATACCATACAACCACAATGCAACAATACAACTGCAGTGTCATTGTACTAACGTTTATCTGAACATTACTTAACTGAGGCGGTGGTACTACCGTTGCAATATCCATGTACAATGTACATACTTATTAAAAAATATTTCGAAATTATGGTGAATGCGCTGGTGAAAAAAATAGCCAGAAATTTTGGGAACTTAGTAATAGTAAAACAATATTAAATTTGATACCACTGATATGATGATAAATGTGCATGTATACATTTTGGTAGTACTTATGAAATATGACTTCTTGTAGTACAACTGACAATTTGAATTCATATAATAAAAATATAGATAAAATAGGTATTAGATTATATGAATGATATTTAAACGTTCAAGTGCCAAATTATTTATAATTCCCAGAGAGTTTAAGAAAGTTCAGCGCAAAGTTAATCTATTTCAATAACCAGCGTATTTAATAATTTAGAAAGAAAGCTTCAGAGAATTCAATTAATGTAAATTACTCATTAAGTATATCTAAATCTGTTTTAGTTTTGGGGTTTAGCATACGGGTGTTCTGTTGACCTGATAAAGTTAATTAAGCTACTCTCACTGGAGAATACCTACATTATATGATATGTGGCCATTGATGCTTATCAACGTTTAATACCGTCGTTATTTTGTATATTTGCTTGCAATTAAATTACCCCTCTACACTTTTCTCATAAATAAATTGCGTTACATAATTGATACCTAGTACAATGTAAACTAAAAGGTTTTGACAAACTTTCCAAAAATTATATGGTGTCATAATAATGGTAATGAGATATATTGATGCACTAATTAAAAATTTTGAGTCAGTACCATATACTGAAAAGAACCAAATAGTTTTTAGAATAAGTATTTTCATGATCATTTAGAAAATTCAATACGTATACATCATAATTTTTGAAGATTACATGTTATGCTCAAAAACGGAGTTAAAAATATATAACACTTAACAGTTGTTGGCGAAACGAGTAGTGTCGTTTTTTTATTTTTCCGGTTTCACTAAAGGTAGGTATTAAGACAATTTAGCTTTAAATATACCTTCCATAATGTTAGAATGGCTAAAAATTCAGTAATCACATTTTTACTTTAATATAAAAATGTCTGAAATGGAATATTAGGAAAAATTAGTATCGTTGAATTACTTTAATAAACTCACATGTAGGTGGTTCTGTCAAAAGCTTAGGGATTAAGATTAATGAAAAAGTGAGGGAGTATTTTTTGTGCCTAAGCAGAGATTCTTAATGTGCGTGGGAGGGGAAAAGTACAAATTCCCATGAAAATTAAAACTAATAGTGACAAGTCTGGGGAACTTTTGCTGTTAGAGATTAATTACAGAACAGACGAGAATACAAAGGGAACGGATCCTAATAGGAATCTCCTTTTTGCAGCCACGTTGAATTTACTAATTAAATAAAATTATAATATTATAATGACACAATTTTAACTTTGTAACGTTATTTAATATTTGTCCACATGGACTAATAACTGCTTGGGATAATTGGTTACAAAACCCAAGTACACTAAAAAAAAGAAGCATCCAGCTAAGCTACGATCAGGTGCAGTGAGATCACAAGGTCGTGAGGTGTAGTACAAAATTCTTAATGTGTAGATATGCTCTTATACTGTGAGAAAGGAACAAGATTTAAACAAAATATTCTTAAAACAGATTTAATATAACTTAAGGTTAGTGAGTTTTAAATTTTACAAAAAAAATATCAATTTTCATCAAATTACAATAAGGTCTAAATTAAAATTCTAGACATCAGATTGAACTTGGACTAGATACCTCTACTTGACTATAAAAATTTAAAAGCAACATTGATGGTGTGATGATAACTTCTGACAAGATTTGGCAACTATATGGAAGGGTTTTACTCTGGTTAATTTATACTATATCTGAGGGGGTGTTGCGCTTTGGTCATCTGTCAGATGTAGATGGCCAGGTGGTTATCGGTTGACAGACTCCATGACAACTTCCTCCCAAAGATGGTCATGGTTAAAAAGCCCTGGATCCAATCGAATGTTGTCTCGGTCAGAAGATCCGTGGTATGTTCATTTCAGTTGCAATTTTGGAAATAAGAAGAAAAAATATAAAAGCAAGTAGGATATTTACAATGAACGAGTGTTCGATAATAATCAGTCTGGTTGTCGGTGATTATGCAATAAAATGAAAAATAAAATTCCTTAAATTTAATATTTACAATTAATGTTAAAGTTAATTAATTTAATACTATTATAAACTACTAGTATGATGAAATTTAAAACTAAGGATGGTGTGGTTTTAATTGAATTTAAACTAATAAGAAAAATTTAACAGAATTTGAAAATCTGTGCTATAATTGATTCAAAATATTTCAACTATTTAAAAGATTAAATTTACATATCAAAATAGTTAACAATAATTTACTAAATAAATTTATACAAAAGACAATTCGAAAACAACCAGATCGTATATTAGATATCGAAATCTAAAGCAAAAGTAAAATAACAAACACCCTGCGTAATGGTAAAATAGGAATAATTTTTTAGACCTTTTCAAAATGGTGTGTATGTAATGTGATATAATAAAAATATATTAAGGTAAACGATTATAAGATAAAATTTTGCTACAGCTTGAATTAAAAAAATTAATAAAAAAAACAGAAAGATAAGATACGTTTAATGCAATTTTACATCCCTAGCATTTATGTAAATACAAAAGAGGTTGAATTTGGTGGTCACAAGGTCTGATGAAGTAAGCTGCCTTTATTAGACAAAGAACAAAGAAAAGAAACTTACCTCGAACAATTCCTTAGAATCGTGAGCCAACCATATTCCGATCCAGACTATGCAATTTGCCAGTGGCCCAGAGAAAACTCTGCCAGTCTGCGAAGCAATCGAAAAGTTCATAAACCCTTTGTGTAATCGTCAAAAGTAGGCGATGTCCCGATCAAATAATCTGAAAATAATAAAAAAAAAAAAACAACAGAACGGGTTCTCAAACTTTACTAAACGAAAAGATAATCAAGCCAAAGCCACCTCGTGGATATGACTTGCCACGTGCCCTTGACCAAAATGGAGGTCAAAGTTGGACCTAAATTAAATAACCAAGATAGCAAGCATTAGCAAAATATTTAAAAGCAAAGCACTACAAAATATGTAGTATAAAGGAAAAAACCACATTTACATACCAGTCTGAAAATTTGCAGAATTCTTCCACGATTAAAATAGATAAAAATGGATGTGTGTTGCGAAGTATGATCTGCTTGGTTCGAGAGATAGTTTAGAAGAGAGCGAATGTAAAAGCCGCCATGTATTTTACAATTTCGGTACCGCACCATCTACGTTAGATGTGAGACGGGTTCCGTAATACGGGTAATACGATAATTTGGAGTAATTATGGAGTAAATATAGATGTTATATTAAAAGTGATGTTATACAGTGTGAATAAAATAAATGAAATGAAATTAATAAAAATTTCGTTACAACTTTAAAGAAGTTAGTAATTTATATGTCGATTTTCTAAGCACGTCCCTAATAACGTAATGGTCAAATACATACCTCGTCGAAACCAACCAAGTCAATAAATTAAATTATAATTTTTTGAAAATTCAAGTCATTTTTCAAGACCACCTACTTGACTTTTTAAACTACACGTGATACACAAAAAAAAAGAAATTTCAAACTACTAAATGTAAATCTTTTGATATCGAAATATATGGGGCATTCAACTAAAAAAAACAAAAAAATTGCACTGTTTGATCTTCTTTGGGCCACCCGTGATAACGCGAAATATTTTTAAAATGTGACGCTACAAGTGCCAGTATATCTCTTAAGTTTAACAGTCTTGACTATAAAGTTAAAGCGAATGTGGCGTTCTATATAAATGGTGAAGAGAAATGCTAGCAATAAGGCCGTTGAGTTAAATAAACATTTAAATGATATTGCAAACCTTTAAATTGGATCAGAAATCTATATGAGTTTAAATTATAAATAAAAAAATGATTATTTTGAAAAAAGTGTCACTTATAAATTATAGATACCTATTAGCAAAATTAGGTATAATATTTTACCCATATTTTATAGCTGAAAATGATGACAAAATTTATATGAACCTAAACTGAGATTAGCTGCTATAGTTTCTTGAAGGTGAGTCCCTGATATCTCCAAAACAATGCAACTGCTTTTAAGTTAATATTAAAATATGATTTCTAAATTTTATTGCTCCAAATTTTTCATGTATGGACCTACTCAACTGTCTGAGCTAAATTCTGTTTCATGAATTTTTAATATTACACAATTTTCAAAATCATTTTTGCTCCCAAACAGCGCAACTGTCGAAATATCTTCCGCTAAACCATATTAAATTGCAAAAAGAGTGGTAGTTACTATAATGGGTATTAATGAAATATCCTGTTCAATTTTAACGACGAATTCTGCATCACAAATTAATAAAAAAAGTTTCTATATAGATGCTCCGGAAATGCTTCGATTTCGATATACAAGGTGTTGAAATTTTTAAGTACAAAATACTTTTATTTAAATAGTTCTTAAGATCTTTGAAGTAGATCGATGATATTTGAGCTAAGGATTTAATTAATTGTGCATATAATTAATTAATTAAATTAATTAAATTAATTAAAAAAATTAAATTAAAAAAATTAAAATAATTAAATAAAATAAATTAAATTAATTAATTAAAAATTTACAAAAAAATTAATAAAAACTTGGTTTTCTTTTTTTTTCTAATTTAAACGATTTAT
>NW_019416579.1:92571-114928 GCF_000390285.2 Anoplophora glabripennis | reverse complement strand
TTATTTTATTCAAAATAATGCCCAGTGGAAGACAGCAATTATTTGATTTTCGTCCAAATCCTACTTAAGAAACTTTACCGCTAAATTAATAATACCTGTAGGTACTTAATTGTAATTTAATGCATGAGCATTGGAAGTTTTAAAGCCAAATATCTCGAAAACGGTTCGAGATAGCTACTTTAATAAAGCATACCTTTTTTGAGTAAAAAAAGTTGAAAAATAAGAATTTGTTACCAAAGATGAGATATCTTAAAGTACAAAAATGTTATGTCGTTTTTAACACATTCAATCTACTGCAGCTAGCGCCCTTTATGAACTTTAACCAAAATGTGAACAGACTTCAATTCCTCTACTCAAAGAACTCCAATCCCCAAAATTTTGTGAGCATATTTGCATTTGTTAAGGAATAAATAAAAAAAAATGAAATAATATTTTACATTTAACACCCTGTATCTCTTTAACTATCAACTTTTGGACTAAGGTAAGTTCGGCTAAATCGCAATATTTCTACTTGGGGAATCTACCCATAAATTTTGGCCCATTTCCTCGGGACCACCCTGTATATAATTTTTATTTTATTCGAAACTCAAAAAATGTATTTATTTTTTTAAATTTAAAATAAGCCTCAACACACTTGAATAAGAAATAACTCCAAAACGATATATGTCATAAAAAGAATATACGAATTTTATGTTAAAAATAAAATTTTAAATACACTATACATAGCTATATATAAAAAATTAAAAAAATTGTCTGTGCAAGAATTTTTTATTTGCTGAAGGATAGTAACTACCTAAGAAATTTAAAATTGGTACTCAACTTTTTTGATTTCTGATGTTTACACAGGGTGTTTGTAAATAAGTGCAAAATATGTTAGGGGGTGGTTGTCGTTAAGTTATTTTGAGAAAAAATGTTCATATAAACGTAGGTCGAAATATGCTACTTTTGCAAGATACAGTGTTTAAATTTTTATTAATTATTTCATGGTTTTAAAGATATTGACTCGAAATTTTTTAATAAAAAAATGGTGCACCACTGACTTTTCCCGTTTTTTGAAATTTTTTTAGAAATCCCCTATCAATTCTGAATGAAATTGGTCTCTCAAATTTTTTTCGTAGGATGCACCGTTTTTTGAGGAAATTTTTAATTTCTCTTGATACATTATCTAGTAGGTTGCTGTCAATATTTCTAAATAAAATAGAATCATCAATTTTCGAGTCAATATCTTTAAAACTCCTTGAAATAATTAATAAAAATAAATAAAAAATTAAAATTTAAACAGTCTGTATCTCGGAAACGAAGAATTTCGACCTACGTTTATATAAACTTTTTTCACAAAATAACTTCGGCAACCACCCCCTAAAATATTTCACACTTATTTACAAACAGCCTGTATTGTATTGTTTTTAAAAAATATTTTTTTGTGTCAGACAAATAGTTTTGGAGTTATTTTCATTTTATTCAACTACAATAAGGCAGGCTTATTTTAAATAAAAAAAAAAATTATCACACAAAAATAGCTCATTCTTCAAATAAAATGGAATACAGTTTTTATGTTGGAAATACCAAACGAAATTGAACGTGTTTAAACATATTTCCAAAATATTTAGTGGCATCGAAATTATATGGTTTTTAATGAGTGTGCTTGCCTGTATCTCCGCCATTGGTTGAAAAATTAGTACGTTATTTTAAGTCATTTTTCACCAACACATAAGCATCTTATGAAATATTAAAATAAAAATTATATATTTTTTAAAATTCAACATTCTGTATTTCGAAGACGAAGCGTTTCCGAACATGTGTATAATAATGTTTCTTATTGATTTATGGTGTTATGGTAAAGTCTGCCATTAAGATTTGGCAAATTATGTCAGTAATACTCTGTGTAATAATAGAAACAGTAATCTATGGCAAGGCACCGCCTGCGCCTGTGTAAGTGTTATTTTTTCTGAAAGAATACCTGAAACAAATGTGTTTTGTTTTAAATTTTGAAGATAATATCTTTCAGAAAATTAACGAAAATTGTAAATTTGCTTAAGAAACGCTTGCCGAAATAAGGCTCACTTCGCACTTTAATAAAATTTTGTAAATTGCGAAAAGCCGCTTTGGCGAAATCGTGTCGTTGCTTAAGCCTAACACGATTAATAACTTTACAACAGAGGAACCGGTTTAATTTCGGTTGCAAATTATGAGCGCTTTGTTTGCTCTATTAATATGCATAGGAGGTAAATTGAGATTAAATATTTTAATGCGGTACTAGATGGCATTAGGCCTTGAACATCAAACACAATCAGTGTTGGGGGATGTCGCAACTAGAAATCAGAAAATTTCATTACTTATTCTTTGGGTTTATGGGGGAAGTCGGCCCTGACTGCCCTTATGAAAATCAAGAACTCACCCAGTCATTACTAAAACTAAGTGATTACACAGTACGACAATTAAGTGTTAGAGACGCAGGCTGATATCATGGGGCACAACATATTACCGGAGAGTATGGAAGACACAGCATACTGTTGACGTTATGCTTACACGAACTAATTGCGAACTGTTTTTAGAAGAATGATTAAATGAGATCGAAATTGAATATATGGTTCTAAAACTCTAGAGGGAGTTGTAGCAAGATCCGAGAACCAGATTGTTGGTAAACCTTGGTACCTCTGCAACTATCTTTCAGGCCAAAATCTACGGAATTGAGTAGTGTGTATGGCTGCTGAAATGATTGCAACATACACGCAAGTCGATAAAAAATTTGATGGACAGTCAAATACAAAATGGAACTGTCGCTTGGTTAGGGAATAATAACCGACTGACTCTAGTCGTTTAGTTGTACAGGAAAAAGCGGCATCTTCTCTGGCAAGGAGAGGTCTACCACTAATTTCATTGGAGGAAAAATATTTGAATACTGACAAGTATTGCCAAAATTAGATCACTGTGAACATTAATTGACAAGAAGCTATTTGGACCATTGCTGGTTAAGATATGACCTACACAAGCTAAGCTTGATCAAGAGGCTGGACAGCAGTTGTGTTGGAGAGAGAGGAAACGGGAAAACATATTATACAGCGTGTCCCACTAGTGCGGGAAAGTCCAATATCTATGTTAAAATGAGGAATATATGGATTTTTCTTTTTACTGTGTTGCCATATTTCTCAGAATGTACAAATTAAAAATATATTCAACTATACAGGGTGTTCCACTTTTCCTGGACAGACACCAACTTTGGTTTTTTAAATGGAAACACACATTTTTTATATTTTTTTCGGATTCTACATCAAAAATAAGGGGTACTTTGTGTAGAATAGTTCTATTCAAATATTCACAGTTTTAGTTTGAGTTATCTCGCTTGAAAGGTTTTTCTAGTCGATATTGGTTGCTTACATTTTCTGATACTGACAGGTTATACTAATAGCTACTAAGCCCATTTTTTTTATCAGAGATGCAAGGATGACTCTTCCGAATCATGCTCGAAAAACTGGCCTGCGTTATACAGGGTGACCAAAATATCATGTCAAAATTGTCAATTGAAAAATTGAAAAATCTCGATTTTTTTAAATGGAACGCCCTGTATATTTTCATACCATGAGATGCAGAATTAAATTCTCCACAACTTTTCTGAACCTGCTCCTTTACCAAAATTCATTAGTTTTTCATGAAATCTCATTTCTATGAAAAAATTCGAAGTTTACAAATAGCTTATATGTAAAATAACGTAGTAGGCTGCTGTCAAAGGATAATCTGGATAATTTTCGATTCACATAAGGTTTAATAGAAAAGCGACAGTAATAATTGTGAAATGAATTATTGTAAAGAAGAATTAGTAAATAAATAATAGAATAATTAGTAAAACTCATGGTAACTGTTTATTGGCAAGTCGTATTTACCAAACTAATAATCCAGATTTACAAAGATATCCTCGTACAAAGTGTTTTGTAAATCTGAAGGAGAGGTTTGAAAGAACAACAAATACAATTTATGAGAAGACAACAAGAATACACGCATGCAGTCTCCAAAGCAGTAAATTAACATCGTGCATTTCTAACAAAAGTAATAAAGACCTAGTTAAAGTAGTAATTAACAGGTAACCGCTAAATATGTCTGCCATTTTTCTATAGACATTGAGCAATTCTACGACGAAAATTGCTTGACACATTTCGTACCATTTCCGGAGTTGGGGTCAAAAAAACATTTCTTATTTTTGCCCGTAAATCTTATACATCTGTCGGAGGAGTTTCATTCACCCTGTCTTTTATATAGCCCCATAAAAAAAAATCAAGACAAGACAGGTCTGGGGATCGGGGAGGCCATGGAATTGGCTACCTATCCACTTATCTAGATACAAATCATTTAAGTATTCTCTAACCTGAAACAGTTTTTCTATGAGTTTACATAACTTACATAATGAGAAAACTTACCGCCAGTGTGGAATGTGCAGGGGCACCATCATGTTGGAACCATTGACTGTTTAAGTCATCCGGAGGAATATGTCTCTGCAATTGGAGCAAGTCGTTTTGTAAAAATTGCAAATAGGTACCCATTACCAGTTAAGTCTCCTTCAAGAAAATGTGGTCCAATGACATATTCTCCGCATATTCGCGCCCAAACGTTGACTTTAAAGCAGTGTTGATGATCGTCTTGTCTTATTAATCTGGGATTATGATCGGCGTAATGGTGATAATTATGCCGACTCTCTCGACCAGTATTAGCAAAGGATGACTCGTCAGTAAATAACACCTTTGAAAAAAAAAATTTCAACTTGTTGTAGCTTTATAGTTGCCTACTCACAAAACTGTACTCGCTTCTGAAAATCTTGCTGTGTTAAGAATTGGTCATGCTCAGAATGATAGGGGTGGAAGTTGTTTTTCTTTAACGTTCTATTAACCACACTTTTGGAAATACTAATTTCATCACTAATTTCTCTGACACTTGTAGATGGATTTTGGACTGCATCATTCCAAAATGTCAATTTGACTATCCTGATTACCACATGCGTGTGTTCTTGTTGTCTCCTCATAATTTGCATTTGCTATTCTTTCAAACCTCTCCTTCAGTTTTACAAAACACTTTGTACGAGGATATCTTTGTAAATCTGGATTATTAGCTTGGTAAATACGACTTGTCAATAAACAGTTACCATGGGAGAAGCCCATTCTATTAAACCTTTCTATTAAACCTTATGTGAATCGAAAATTTCCAGATTATCAGCCTACTACGTTATTTTACATATAAGCTATTTGTAAACTTCGCATTTTTTCATAGAAATGTGATTTTATGAAACACTAATGAATTTTGGTGTAGGAGCAGGTATAGCAAAGTTGTAGAGAATTTAATTCTGCATCTCATGGTATGAAAATATACATGGCGTTGCATTTAAAAAAATCGAAAAATGTGTGTTTCCACTTAAAAAACTAAAGTTGTTGTCTGTCCAGGAAAAGTGGAACACCCTGTATAGTTGAATATATTTTTAATTTGTACATTGCGAGAAATGTGGCAACACAGTAAAAAGAAAAATCCATATATTCCTCATTTTAACATAGATATTGGACTTTCCCGCACTATTGGGACACGCTGTATAAAGAGTGGAAAGTTGACACTCTCAAGGCAGGTTCCAGGCTAATACAAGGAGTATCAACGAGGTAGAATGCACCAGTAGTCTTCCTAGATAATTCGTCAACTTGTTCGTTGTAACACGTGAGTATTTCGACAATCATATCACGTTTAACTATAATGATCCACCAGTACTTTTGGTTCTTCCAAATATTCCCATGTCGGTATAGATATAACTTTCGAGGTATTTCTTTTGACTTCTCGATAATCGTAGCTCAAAAAAGTTTTTTTGTCAAAAGATCTTGAAACTAAAGCCTCATTATTTTTTGTTATCTCGACATGACTATTTTTCACTGAGATACAAAATTTCCAAAATAACTAAAAAAATTGTGACATTTTTTTGTTGCCTTAATTTTTTCCAGTAGTTTATTAGTAGCGACCATGATTAGATCTCTTTGAATATACGACACCAAGACTCATAAATGTTCATAAACCACGGTTTTAAAAGTTTGTGGTTTTGGACATTTAAATAGCACGTACCACTTCGCAGAAGTTTATGTGAAACTGTTTATATTAAATGTTAGTTTTGGAACAACTAATCAATTAATTTTTATTCAAGAAAGCTACCCTTAAAGTATGATCCTTTCGTTTCTGTATACCCTGTCTACGGACTGTTACAAAGAAACAGGTCAACGACAGATTTTTTAGATGAATTTTCATCCTTATGACGTATGCCGTTGTTCGGATAAAAAATGTCCAACTTTTAGTTTAACTTTCGTTTAAAAAAAAAACGAAGCATAAAAGAAAAATAGTAAATATTGTTTTTTTTTAAACAAGCGTGTGAAAATTGTGATATATGATTAGTACATCCAACGAAGTTATAGTATTCCAAAGCCCCAAACCAAAATTGTACAAGTTTGAAAAAGTAAAGTAAACTTTTAAGATATATCTATTTAATGCATTTGAACCATAGACACTGGCAAAAGATTAAAGTAGGTCAATAGGTACTATAACCTCTCTTTCTCCCTTTCAGACCTCGTTTTTTATCTCGAAAAACGACGAAATTGTAACTGTGACACCATTATATCTTCAAAAAGCACATAAGCTAAAAATGACATAAGAAAAAAATGTGCTCCGTCATCTACAAAAATTAATTGTATTCCCATCCAATTTGTTCACCCTTTACTAAACATTTAAATGATTTAGTCTCTACTTTCTGTTATACGTTATATCCATTACACCACTATTGACTTAAATATTCCTAAACTATTCCTACAAATTTGTACTCCTGCTATTGAATTTTCCATAATTGTATACAAATTTCCAGAACAAGGGAAATGTAATCTGAATTTGGTTTTCAAATAGGTATTGGTTAGCGCATATTGTAGACTCTATTAAGTTTAAGTGCTATATAAACATTTTCTAAGTTCTAAATGTCCAATTTGCAGCACAGAGATCGCTAAAATTTCATTTGTATCATAATTGAAGATAATATTTGAATAACTAATTTTCATTTTATATCTGGCCAAAAATAACAAATTTATATTCTATGTACGGTAAAAGATTAAAATGAATATATCAGGATAAAGGGGAGAAAAGAATCAAGACATTTTTAGAATGATTAAAGTAATAGATAGTTGATTTTATTTTTTTAATTTTAGGTACTCTTTATCTCTATTCAGAAATTAATGAAACGATCAAAGTTTCAGAAAATTTACTTGTAATTGCAATAAGGTATGTGGTGTTTGAGTATCTCGTGTACAATTATATAGTTATCAAGTTTCATAATTACTTGTAATTTGTACCGTAATAATTAGAATTATGATGGTCTACTTTATGTAAACGATATACATGGTGTTTCAAAAAGTTGTTGCCACACTTGAGGGGGTTATAGAGGACATTGCAGAAGAAAATTTTTGTATACACCGTGTCCACCTAGTGCGCGTAAGTCCAATATCTAGGTTAATAAAAGATATAACTTAATGTTTTTTTCTACAGAGTTGCCTACTTTCCCGAGCTGCACAAAATGAAAATATATTTGAATATACAGGGTTATCAGTTTTTCCTGGGCACGTTCCAACTTAATTTTTTTTAAATGGAAACCTATATTTTTTATGGCATTATCGAATTCTACGTGAAACATTAACGGGACTTTGTTGTATGATCCCTATTAAAATATTGATAGTTTCGAGATAATCGACTTTTCATTTTTTTCTTGTTTCGTCACTTCTAGTAGTTGACATAATTATGATTGTATGACAGCTAGAAATTATTTTTTTTCAGGAACTGTAAAGTGAAGATGGCTCTTTCAAAAAACGTATCAAAAGTTGACCTGCGATATACAGGGGGCAAAAAAAATCGTGCCAAACCTGATAATTTAAAATTTGAAAAATCTCGACTTTTTCAAGTAGAACACCCTGTGTTTTATGATTTCATTAGATGCCTTTCTGTAAATGCTACAATTTTTTAATAACTTTCCCTAAGTTGCGTAGTTTTTGAAAAAAAAAACATTTTTATGTAAAATACCGGATTTGCGCCCGTTCCTTTGTCGGGAAAAATATTGTAAGGGTATTTATTTTTATTAAATTTATTAGTTGTCTAGCTACACTATTTAAAATAAAAATTAATAACTGAAAAATTTAGATATTTGAGTTTAATAAATAAGTCTTTATGGAAAGTTACCATTTATTTGTAAATAAAATCAAAAAACCATAAAATCGCTACAAGTGATTAAGAATTAGCAAAATATGGGAAATGTTTGCTAGCAGCACGTATTTACAAAGCAAATAATCCAAATTTACAGAGATTCCCACTGTTTTGAAAATGTGAAGGAAAGGTTTGAATGAACAGCAAATGCGAATTATGAGAAAACTACCAGGAGACATGAAAGTAACAACGATAATATTTAGTTTAAAGTTGTGGCGTCTGCTGTTGAAAATCCAAATATTAGTGCCAGGAAATTAGTAGTAACCTTGAAGTTTTCAAAAATTTGACAAATAAAATATTGAAGAAGTTTCATCCGTATCATATTGAAAATCAAGCACTGTTACCGTAGTTAGGAAAGTTATTAGTGAAATTGGAGATTAAAAAATTTGGATGAATAGAATTTTGAAAAAAGAATACTCATAGTCGCAAGCTAACTTAAAATAAATACCCTTACAATATTTTTCCCGACAAAGGAATGGGCGCAAATCCGGTATTTTACATAAAAATGGGTTTTTTGCAAAAATTACGCAACTTAGGTATAGGAAAAGCTATTAAAAAATTGTAGAGTCTACAGAAAGGCATCTAATGAAATCATAAAATACAGGGTGTTCTATTTGAAAAGGTCGGGATTTTTCAAATTTTAAATGATCAGGTTTGGCACTTTTTTTTTGCCCCCTGAATATCGCAGGTCAACTTTTGAAACGTTTTTTGAAAGAACCATCTTCACTCTACAGTTCCTGAAAAAAAATAATTTCTAGTTCTCATACAATCATAATTATGTTAACTACTAAAAGTAACGAAACATAAGAAAAAAAAATGAAAAGTCGATTATCTCGAAAATTTTAATAGGGATCATAACACAAAAGTCCCGTTAATTTTTCACTTAGAATTCGATAATGCCATAAAAAATATAGGTTTCCATTTAAAAGAATTAAGTTGGTACCTGCCCAGGAAAAACTGAACACCCTGTATGTGCAAATATACTTTCATTTTGTGCAGCTCTTTAGAAAAAAAAATTAAGTTATATCTTTTATTAACCTAGATATTGGACCTACGCACACTAGGTGGACACGGTATATAAACCTCTATTCGGAAATCAGCCGTTTTGGCCCTGGAGCAATTGCTGTCCAAAAACTTAGTATTACGTTGATCCCAAAAGGCTTCGATATTTAAGTAATTTTTATTAATGATAACCCAAAAATAATAAATTTATAATAAATTGTTCAAAACGGCTTGTGGTAGGTTCTTTAGTTTGATGCAAAACCTCAATGACCACTGGCCGTGCAGTTCGTGGATGTCGACTTACTACATCTGGTTTAAAATTGCCTTTTTCTCTTAACTGACGACGGATTGACGAAAATGTTGTTCAGCAAGAACGTCGGCGATTCGGAAAGCTCCGCTCAGCTTCTCTAGCTTTGCATCTTGCTTAGCTTAAATAAGATGCATGTCTGCATACTCTTCGAACGCAAATTGTCCGATTTCAACAACTTAGAACCAAAATTTCGTCGCAAACAAAACAAATGTGAAACCGATTAGGTCCGATCATTTATTACGTGACAGCTCTGTTCATTTGTTTGACTATTCCTCACAGCGTGGCACAAATGACATTGCATGGCTAGATTAGATGCGTGCAATAGAGCTTTTATCACACAGTTGTTGATAAAATCAATTTTTACCAACATCGTGTGTAGGACATGGAATTGGTAAACACCAAGGTTTCTAAACAGATAAGGTTACCTGATTTCAAGTTTTCAGATCTGGGAGGTAAGGGGTGAAGTAACTTCTGCATCTCTTTCTTATATACGAACTGGATGTACTAACCATTTCACTCGATATAACGCATCCATCTTTGTCAATTTTGCACACAATTTTACTCTTCCTATTTTGAAGGTTGCAGCTGTATTTGTTCGTTTTGGATGTGATTCACGAATCCTGTATTGTTATATCCATAGGCCAGATAATAAATGTATCGTCAACATATCTGACCAACTCTTCAGCTTTAGAGTTGCTGATTCCATTGTTTTCTTTCCAAAACCTTCAATCGAAATTTGTGCTTAGAACCTATAGCTGGCCCTTTAGATTGTTCATAAAACTGATCCTTAAATGAGACGAAGGTACACATTTCCGCCAAGTCTACTAAATTCTCATCCTTGTCTTCTGCGATGAGCGATAAGGGCATGTGACTCGCTGGTGGTCGATGACGTCACATCGATGTTCACAAGGATACCATCTGAATCAGTTTTGGTTTCCTTAATTTTATCGATAAAATCTTCAACACGTATTGGGTGAGTGGATGTGTGGTTGATCCAATTGTATTCACTATTGGTAGGAATGGTACGTTCGGTTTACGAACCTTGAAAGGCCCGAGATATTCTTGTATCACTTAGAACCCTACGTAATTCCCTGGAAATGGTAGGTGCTTGAATCGGAGACACCATTTATTTCTCAATTTTCTTGAGTTATCTCCATCAAGAAAATGAAATACTATACTATAATTATATCCAAATCCATTTTAGTGAGCTTTGATGTGACATCGTTCACAAAGGCGATAATTAAAGAAACTTTGAAAGAGCTTCAACGAAGGGTTATCGCGGAGAGTATAGATAAAAATTTAGTAGACTTGGCAAAAGTATGGTCCAGATGACATTCTTCTCCGTTAAAAATCAGTTTTATGAAATGAAAGAACAGACATATGATTTCACTATTATCCTCAGTTCTCCCCAAAATCTATGGTACTTAGATCATATTCAATGCAAAGTAATAAATCATTGCATGTCCAGTGCAGTTCGGTTTTAAGGGGTTTAAAAATTGAATTATTTATGTATTATGAAGGGATGAAGGGATCAGTTCACATCTAGCACTCTGTTCCTAAGAAAAATCCCTTTATTCTCATAAACTATTCATTTTAAATGTAATTTATTATAAATCCAATTTGTTTTTTAAATTCCACATATGTACTACATTTCACCTCTGTACGCGCCACTGTTGTTTATTTGTTTTGTTTTTGGAGGCGGTCTCTGACTTACGACCAAGCTCGCCAGGTTAGTATTTATCGTATAACTGACCACTTCGTAGACTCCATGCACCTGGGCGACAACAGCTACTACCAGAACACAATGCGTATGAATTTTAGATTTTAGATTCAATTTCATGTTAAATCTGAAATGGTTCATCTTACGTTTCCTAAAATTGATGACACCATTTTTCTTAGATAAAAGACCAACAATTTTTTGCTCTACTTTGCATCGAATACGATCCTATTATACAGGGTGGTCCGAATTTTATGCAAGAAACTTCGAGGGCAGATAGATCTTTTTAAAATAATATGTGCTTGCCTTATAAACATAGGTCTGGAACGGCACCGTTTTAGAGATCCAGGGTGTTGAAGTTTTTAAAAAATTTGATTTTTTGTTTATATCTTCGGAATCTATTAACCGATCTCAATAAAATTTGGTACATATAATGTATGATAGTAGGCCTTATATTCCCTGAAATATGAGCTTTAAAGGTTCAACCAGTGGTGTACAACTGGACAGGGGTCACCCNTTCTTGAGTTATCTCCATCAAGAAGATGAAATACTATACTATAATTATATCCAAATCCATTTTAGTGAGCTTTGATGTGACATCGTTCACAAAGGCGATAATTAAAGAAACTTTGAAAGAGCTTCAACGAAGGGTTATCGCGGAAGGTATAGATAAAAATTTAGTAGACTTGGCAAAAGTATGGTCCAGATGACTTTTTTCTCCGTTAAAAATCAGTTTTATGAAATGAAGCTACAGACATACGATTTCACTATTATCCTCAGTTCTCCCCAAAATCTATGGTACTTAGATCATATTCAATGCAAAGTAATAAATCATTGCATGTCCAGTGCAGTTCGGTTTTAAGGGGTTTAAAAATTGAATTATTTATGTATTATGAAGGGATGAAGGGATCAGTTCACATCTAGCACTCTGTTCCTAAGAAAAATCCCTTTATTCTCATAAACTATTCATTTTAAATGTAATTTATTATAAATCCAATTTGTTTTTTAAATTCCACATATGTACTACATTCCACCTCTGTACGCGCCACTGTTGTTTATTTGTTTTGTTTTTGGAGGCGGTCTCTGATTTACGACCAAGCTCGCCAGGTTAGTATTTATTGTATAACTGACCACTTCGTACACTCGATGCACCTGGGCGACAACAGCTACTACCAGAACACAATGCGTATGAATTTTACATTTTAGATTCAATTTCATTTTAAATCTGAAATGGTTCATCTTACGTTTCCTAAAACTGATGACACCATTTTTCTTAGATAAAAGACCGACAATTTTTTGCTCTACTTTGCATCGAATACGATCCTATATACAGGGTGGTCCAAATTTTATGCAAGAAACTTCGTGGGCAGATAGATCTCTTTAAAATAATATATGTTTGCCTTATAAACATAGGTCTGGAACGGCACCGTTTTAGAGATCCAGGGTGTTGAAGTTTTAAAAAAATTTGATTTTTTGTTTATATCTTCGGAATCTATTAACCGATCTCAATAAAATTTGGTACATATAATGTATGATAGTAGGCCTTATATTCCATGAAATATGAGCTTTAAAGGTTCAATCAGTGGTGTACAACAGGACAGGGGTCACCCCCTTTTTTCCAAAAAAACCTACGCCACTGCATTTTTTACATGTCATTGTAACCGATTTTAATGTACAAAATATGTAAAAAATGTGACTTTAATTTTTTCCTTAAGATTCGTCGTTCTCAAGTTATTCATACCAATACAATGCCCTTGTGGCAGACACTTCTAACGATAATATTACAAGAATATTTGTTTATGTTTAAAAGTAAGTGCAATTTGTAAGCACATCAACAAAATTATTTACACTCCTTTCTACACCACCTGTGAGGTAGTGTGCGATATAAACAAAAAATCAATTTTTTTTAAAACCTCAACACCCTGTATCTCTAAAACGGGACCGTTCCAGACCTATATTTATAAGGCAAACACATATTATTTTAAAGAGATCTATCTACCCTCGAAGTTTCCTGCATAAAATTCGGACCACCCTGTATATAGAAATCTTCAAAAGAAAAGTTTTGAAATCAGCAACTCTGAAGTCAATGTTGGTCCACACAAACCAGTTAGTTACTACAAGCCTTGCACCGGAACGCTATGCTTCAGTGTATATGTATAGTCAATATCAGATACCAACCAGACCCTGACTTAATTTCTGATTTCAAACCGCTATCTCTCAGAACGTCGCGTCTAAAATGACGGAGGGGCAGCTAACCCGCAAGCCTGCAGACAACCCGCAAGCCTGCAGACAAACACAGGATAACCATGCTATCTGAAGAGGTAGCCGGAAATGAAATATTTTGTAGCTGGTTTTGTATGTCGTTTTTTGCACTAAAAATCAAAAATCGAGGAATTACATAATACATTTTATTTTATCAAATATTTTGAAATAAATTCCAAGGAAAAATGTGGCATTATCTATTGAAGAAAATCACATTTTTAAAAAGAAATTTTTTGCTTTTACTACTCCTTTTATTGAGGTTCTCGTTTCAATACTACATAAAGTTTATTGTAATCTGCAAGTAAAGGGCAAAGGTTTGAAACATAGAATTGTAAGGAAATATTTATCATTGTGCCATTTCTATTGTGCTGATGATATCAATAGTATACTACATCAGAGACACGTGCTATGATCATCTGCGTGGATATCTGGACTGAATTGAATCAATACCAACTCGTATGTTATTACGGCAGCAGCAACCTAAAATGATAATCTAGTAGATATGTTATTTAAATCACCATAAAAAATTACACTAAGCGTTAATCCTTTAGTGACGGCGAAAAAATTGTTGCCGGTGAAACAGGGAGTGTTGTAATGCATCTGATGGATTAATCTTGTTATCTGAAAAACAACGGAAATATTAAGAAATTTTCAAATTTTTCAAACTGCTTATTTACATATGGATAACTAAAATTGACCTAGGGATTTTGAAGTTTAATAATCAGAGCAGAAATCTCTGGTCATTCAATTACACGACCCGAATTCAAACGTGTTCGTTGCCTTGAAGCCCCCCATGTTTATTTTTAGAGAGATAAGGTCAAAGGTTTGAAAGGTTTCTCGCGACAGTTTCAAAATACATGAACACTAAACACAGTTTTTTTCCGGATTCGTTGAACAAATTTCAACTTTAATAATATAGTTGCATAGCACCCATTTACTGATCATGTTTTCATTTATAGTAATATTCTCTTCTCAATTAAAACCATTGTTAGAATATGTTGCGAACACACCAGTCGAGACCTAGATTGGCAATCTAGCATTTAGCATCCAATCCGTTTAAGACTTTCTATGCCAGTAGCGAAGATCTCAGGAGATCCTCAGTATTAAAACATTTCATTACAAAAAGGCTCAGTTAAAAGTCTTTTAACCGAATTAGTGTCAATGTGGACCAGACCTCTAAGAATAATAAAAATAAAAGACAGTTCTGCGGAATAAGTCTCTCTGGTAGATTGGTGCTGTGAGAAAGGCGTCCGATAACCCTGACCACTTATTTGCAGAGCCGGAAGCGACAGTACCAGCAATGCCTGTTGTTTTCCGGAATTTCAACGTAGATGATAGTCTTATTCAAAGTAGAGTTATGAGAGAAGTAAATACACGACGGGCTCCTATGATGCATCAGGAATAATAATGATTGGAGGATTTCACTTCAAACATCTTGAATGCATTAATGTCGAAGAGACTAGACATGATGAGACATAAAATGCACTGGGAAAAATAAACCTAGCATTGTATGCGGATGGCTCCAGCACATTACTGAAACGGAAGCTACAGTAATAAGATTTAAGTTCAGGTGGCAAAATCGTATGACCTCAATCACCATCATCCAATCCTTACAGTGTTGCAAAGCAGATTTTGGGATCTTGAGTGCAAGAACATTGCGAAAACTGAGACTCAAGACCAGGACTAATTCAAGCGAAAGATATGTTGTATATTCCCTCGAAGAAGGAAATAAATGAAATGCTGAGTATAAATAAGATTAAGCTGAAGTAAAATTAGTAGCCTGCTGGGGTTGCAACTGGAAATGTGGAGGATTTACACTACATTCACCCTCCTTGGTAAATCTTTCTTAAATAAGAAGTAATAGAAGATAGTATCGGCTACCAAATTTTCAATTTTGTACCAAAAACATATATGTTTAATGAATAGGTAGGCATTACATACTACATAATAGGATAAATTTTTTGATCAATTCTCAAATACTACAAAAGATATAGTCTTCAGTTTTCAGTTCAAATCTAGTAGTAACCTACATGTAAAGTCTTAAAAAAATAGATGCGACGAAGGTAGGAAAAGTCTGAGGACTTGTAATTCGTCAAAAAGAGTAATTTGACCTCATGAAGCCACTGAAATTTAATGTAGCTGTTATGAAATTACCAAGTCTATATTTTCAATAGTTCTTGAGTTATTCATCAAACATCCTGTTTCACATTTAGGCTTTAAAGGACCTTAGAGCTCTTAGAAGTTGTGTTTCAAGAAATATATTACTCTTATCTTTTCTTTTATTTCGATGAGAGTTGCTCGCAACGTCTCTGTTACACCCTATACACAAGGGCATGTTTCCATTCGAAAACAATAAAATCTCTTATGCTATCTTACCTCAATATTATATATTTCAGTAGGAACGGCATTCAATATGGGCAAAGAAGCCCTGCCTGCCTCGTACAACCATCCACCAAAAATTGATAATAAGCAAATTCTCAGGACGACGTATCCAAATGAAAAATAGAAGTATAATATTTTGGCGAACTTCTCTTTGTGGCTGAAAACGAATTGCTTACAATATCTATACCAAACGTGGTATAAATTTAGCACAATAGGATTGAAAGGATTCAGTTTTTATCAAATTCAGTACAAAGGAAGCGTGCAAATAAAAAACCGAATCGGGTTCCGGCTATATTAAGGATAAATAAATTCAATGTGTTGTGTGTACAGGGTGATTCATTAACAATGGGAAAATCGAAAGCTGAAAATACTACACGTAAAATGGTGACCATTGGCGCAAACATGCCTTATCCGAAAGTTGATAGTTTCGGAAATACAAGGTGTTGAAAGTAAAAATTTTAAATCGTTTTTTTTGCGCTTATTCTGAAACTATGTAGGTTAGGAACTCGAAAATTTGTGAAACTATATTTTTTAAGCGATGAATAAGATGCGTGTTGCAATTTCAGCGTTGGTCATAGAGGGCGCCACTTACGACCAATTCTACCGAAAATTTAGTTAATAATTTTTTACCCTGCATGTCTAATATGAAACTTGATTCAAAACCTGAAAGAGCAATAATTTTTCCATTAATTATGTACTCTTGTTTCATTTCGGTATCTCTATCCTTTTTCGAGAAAAATCGATTTAACGAACACTATGTTTTGATAATATGAGAAATTAAAAGCGAAACAAACTAAGTGTTTCTTCATGTTATTACAACAATTAATTATAAAACAAATGGAACACGTAATAATGATTTAAAGTAATAATTGTTCGAAGAATTCACCGTTGATACTGATACACTTTACACAACGTTTTTTGAGATATCTTCAGGTTTGAAACAACATACTGGGATTGCATCTGACTTCGCTGGCAGCGATTCGTATTCTTTGGCACAACTCTTCAAACGAACCAATAGATTCTTTGTATATATATCTTTCATTCAAGACCAAAAAGAAAAATCAAGAGGATTGAAGTCCGGACTTCTGGGTGGTAAGCAAAAATTCTTACATGGTCAATCCAGCGATTTGGAAAAATTACATTTAAATATGCACGCACTGGCCGAGAAAAATACGGTGGAGTTCCGTCGTGCATGAATTACATGTCTCTTCTTAAATAAAGTAGAACTTCTTCAAGCCGTGGAAGCATTTTTGCTTGGCCACCCAGAAGACCAGACTTCATCCTCTTGATTCTTCTATTTGGCTTCGAATGAAAGATATCGTTTACGAAGAA
The DNA here is from genome assembly GCF_000390285.2 of Anoplophora glabripennis. Classification (NCBI taxonomy): domain Eukaryota; kingdom Metazoa; phylum Arthropoda; class Insecta; order Coleoptera; family Cerambycidae; genus Anoplophora; species Anoplophora glabripennis. The sequence goes on along the minus strand of NW_019416579.1, from coordinate 97,673 downwards.
TCTATTGGTTCGTATGAAGACTTCTGACAAAGAATACAAATCGCAGCCAACGAAGTTAGACGCAATCTCAATATGTTGTTTCAAACTCGAAGATCTCTCAGAAAACGTTGTGTAAAGTGTATCAGTGTCAACGGTGGATACTTCGAACAATTACTGTAAATCATTATTACGTAGGTATTTCATTTGTTTTATTGTTAATTGTTGTAATAACATGAATAAACACTTAGTTTGTTTCGCTATTACTTTCTCGTATTATCAAAACATAGTGTTCGTTAAATCTGTTTTTCTCGAAAACGGATCGAGATACCGAAATGAAACAAAAGTACATAACTAATGGAAAAATGATTGCTCTATCAGGTTTTGAACCAAGTTTCATGTTAGACATATAGGGTAAAATGTTATTAACTAAATTTCCGGTAAAATTGGTATATGAGCAACGCTGAATTTACAACACGCATTTTATTCGTCGCTTAAAAAAATATAGTTCTAACTTACATATTTTCAGAATAATTACAAAAAAAAAAGATTTAAAATGTTAACTTTCAACACCCTGTATTTCCGAAACTATCAACTTTCGGATAAGGCATGTTTGCGCCAATGGTCACCATTTTACATGTAGTATCTTCAGCTTTCAATTTTCCCATTGTTAATGAATCACTCTGTATAATACGTAAGGTTTTAGGGATACGATGATATTGTAAACGGTAGATCTTAATTGCACTTCATAATGGCACACTCTCCCATTTAATTTCAAAATAAAAGGGGTATGAAAGCTACCACAGTAGTTTCGTAAATTATGTCCGTTTTAGTAAAACAGTTATTATATTTGTTTGTTTTATGTACATGGTACAATATAAAAAAATATAATATTTACTCAGAAAAATGGATCAATTTGTTTCAATACACAAATTTAAATACAACAAACAGGTTGACACTAGCGCAACTTTTTAAAAAAGCACTACTCAATTTGTTAGATCAAGTTTAAAGAATTTAGTCAGATGGATTTCATCGGATGAAGTCTTGAGTTGAGGTCACCCATGTACAATATAAGACAACATAGGAACTAAAAAATAACTATGACTGCAATGTTGGGATGTAGTAGCTTGTCTGACTCTCTTACCTAAAGAAGAAATAAGTTAAGCCATAGGTATATTTTTACAATTATTGAGGTTGCATACTAGTGTCTTATTTATGAAAATGATCAAGTTCGACTACTAGGTAATTGATAAACATCGAATTAGAACAGCCGAATGTTAACCAATTTGATCCGAAGAAACTTCGTCCTCCATTCTCTCCACGGATTTTTCCCAAAGAGTTCGTCTTTATGAATGGTGGAGCAATGATCTAGATACTTTTTCAAGAAGGAACCCCTTTTTGTGACGAAGCTACATTTACAACAGAAGGAATCAACAATTTCTATAACGATCAAGTGTGGGCAATCGAAAACCCTCGTGCTATTCGAGAATTCAGAGAAGATTTTCCGTAAGCGTTTGGGCTGGAATAATTAATAATGAAGTTATCGGACCACATTTCTTCGACAAAAATTTGAACAGCGAGACGTATCGGGATTTTTTGAAGAATAATCTACCTCTACTACTTCCTCAGAAGGACGATGTTCCTTTTACATGATGGTGCTCCATTCCATTATGGAAGAGGTGTCACTAATGTCCTCAATGAAAATTATCCAAATCAATGGATATGTCGTAGTGGTCCCATTGCTTGGCCAACGCGATCTCCGGATCTCAACCCGTTGGATTTTTTCATGTGGGGACTTGTGAAGACACATACCTATTCAATGGGAAAGCCTAATCGCAGGTAGTATTGAGAAAATTTTGATAAGGTGAAAAACAATATGGAGAACTACAACTGGGAAGGAGAGCGTCGACATGGAATTGAGTTATGCATTGCACAAGGCGGTAATCACATTGAGCAGCTTTAATAATTACACTGTCATTACACTTTTATTAAAATAAACCACTTTTTTTCTAAGCCCTGTAGTGGCAACAATGTATTTTACTCTTTAGCAACTACCTATACGACCTGCCAACTTCAAACCCCGATATTTTAAGAACCATCAGGAATTCGGGAAAAGTGAATAGAATCATTTTTGCTTAGAATTAGTCATAAAATTCATATACGAGGTGTATATTCCAAAAGCAGGATAGTTTTTTAGATGAAAATTTAACTGATATATTAAACTTTTTGACAAGTATGTCATTAGACTAGTGTTAATGTTGAAATTATAATGATGGGAATTCTTACCTGAGGCCTGCGAAAAGTTGAAAAAGTATAAAACTTAAATTGGATGCAAAGTCGAATAATATTACGTCCGATATTAAATCGTTAAGTTTTCTGCACAACTCGCTCATCATAATATAATCTCTTCGAATTTCTTTCCAAAACATGAAGTTCGTTTTCTGAAAGAAATAAAAAGTTCAAATTCTGACCATAAATTTCTAATTACAAAATATAATAAATATATTTTAACAGTATGCTAGTAATAATTAACTGGGAGCAATTAATTTTAATTGCAATTTCGTTTTAGAATAATATTTCAGATGCAGATACGGCATTTTAACTAAGCAGCGAAAGCTAACCTCCGTTGCCCTTCGTAAGCGTTCGGAACAGAATCGTATTATCAAATAGTAAATTAAAATCCTTAATATTGCAAAAATCTTATTTCAGAACTGATGGCGCATTAAAATGTAAAATTTAACTCAAGCATTATATAAGATTTAAAACACATCGACCGATTCTGACCAAAAATGGTTTTTAGATAAATAAATGCATGAGTTTTTGAAGATCTTTTTTAAATTAAGCTGAACTAAAGTGATAAAAACGTAAATTACTCGATAAAACCGACAAAAAATTTAAAAAAATTGAAGAACACTTCATACATTTGGTTGATGATAATATTCTGTTACAATTATACTAATATTATATTCAGCTTTGCAATCCAGTTATCTAAATACTACGCATAAAGGTAACTATTTGTTATTTTTGGATAGACCACTAACGTCATAATATTATTGTTAGAAATAGTGTGATAATATATTACTGATCCCAAAACAATTCAAGTGTAGCGCCCTAAAATCAATTAACTGGCTAATCCTCCAAAACCGAAGAGCAGCTGAAATTTATATTTGCACTTAATACCCATTTCTCACACCATTATTTCCCATTTAACAGATTAAAGGTAAATAATATTTAGTAATTAATTATGAAATATTGATCAGATAATTGACAGACTATTATTTCATTTTATCTATTACTAATTATGAAATTATGCATTTTGTTTGCGTTTAGTACTGTGCTAAGTACACCTTCACATATTTTTTTATATTAGATATACGTATTGTTTAGAATATTCAAATAAGTATTTATATTTACTGAAGTAGTATACGAATCAGATATATAATAGTTCTATAATTACATAAATAAGAAATGCTATACATACAGGGTGATTCAGAACTTATCCAAAAAAAAAATGTTTTAATGTACAGGGGACTCTTACAAATACAACTTTGTAAAAAAAATCGAAAAAGGCAGTTCGAAAATGATTTAAAAATACACTTCTGCACGGCACGGGAAATTGGTCCACTGTAAAACTTGAATAAAATTTTATAACACCTACTTCAGCAAATTCAAAAATTCAACTGCTTTTGCGCTGTTGTTATTATTAATTAATAAAGTTTATTTGTGGTTTTAATTAATAAAATAATTTGACATACATGATGTTGCAACTGTTCAAAATTTGGTCCACCGACGTGTAAACACATTTGGGTCCGTCGTACCCAGTTTCTACGAACTAACACAAATGTTGTCCTGCTTCACCATAACACAAATGCTTCACCATAAAAAAAATGTTGTCTTGCTTCACTATAAAATAAAACGATCTCCATCAACTTCGAGTTGCTATGCACGTAATCCATTTTTGACACTTGAAAAACTATTGTAAACACTATTCGGAATCACCTAGGGCCACGTGAAGAGGGAGTGCATTCCGTACAGCGCACAACGCGAATGACGCGAGAGACTACAGTAGTCCAGCTATGTAAGGGTTGTAAATACTACAATTTCAATACTTTTTTTTCTCGTTAACTATAAGGATTTTACAAGAATTTTTTTCCCTATATTTACTCCATTTTTCATGATGATTCCTAAATATTTATTTATAAGTTATCAATCACCCTGTATATCATACAAATTTACCAATTTGCATATCTTATCGATTTTATTCAGAACCAGAGCCAAATGAGAGTTGAAAATATATAGCCTAATACCCACCTCTCTGATTTTAAATATTGACAAGACAGAAACAATTATTTTGTAACAATAACAAAGCAGATTATTTTAATTTTTATGGAGAATAAAGTTCTGTGACGTTATCATTTCGTTCGAAAATTCTATAACGTCTGAATTTTTATAGTGCAGAAACACCACTACTCAGAGAGCTACAGTGAACACACGTTATGTCCAGGGGTCTAGATAGAGTTAAACTTCATACAACAAGTTAAAAGTCACACTTAATAAATATTTACATTTATTAAAGGTTATATACTACATTATACAATCCTGTACAATTACTATAAAGCTACGGTTAGACGGTGACAAGCGGCTACGGTTCTGCGCAGACGGAAACTACTGGAAACGGTAAGATAATGGTGCCGTGTTAAGTGACGATCTGACTAAAAACTAAGCACAGCAGAGTTAGCGGAAACGTAGCGTGCTAGCGGATTTTACGGTAAGCTAGGTGCAGATACCAGGAGTGGGGAAGCGATCAAGGGACAGAAGAAAAGTTATGTGCAGAACTTCTGTGATCTTCCTGGTAGTCTCTCTACAGGGTGTCTCATAATTAACTGCCAACCCTGAACAGGCCGATTCTATGATCAAAACTAAGTAAAAAAGTTCATATAAACATGGGTCCGGAAATGCTTCCTAAGGGCACAGGGACCCATTGAAGAGGGAGGAATGGAAATCATTTTTTTGCAATATCTCTCAATCGCGTTGTGATAAATGAATGAAATTTGGTATACACAGCTAAATTTTGATGAGCAATTTGATGGACTAATCCATTTATTTCCACAAGGTCCATTGGGGTG